>NW_026651410.1:0-10000 GCF_028751815.1 Salvia miltiorrhiza | reverse complement strand
CTTTTCTTTGATATATTATGAACTTTCTTTAAGACTGTTTAAATAGTTTACATCTGGTAGTGTGTTGTTTCTAGATTCCTTATAATTGAGGTTGGTGCAGATTGCAGGAGATAATAATCTTCTGTCAAATGGAAGATCTGGTAAAGGCAGTCAACAAAATGGATCTATTGAAGTGGTTCAAGGCATGGTTGAAGAGCTTGACAGTGCCGAGCACATCCCACCTCAAAGTGTTGATGTGTTAGTGAGTGAATGGATGGGCTATTGCCTGCTCTATGAGTCAATGCTCACCTCTGTACTCTTTGCAAGGGATAAGTGGTTAAAGCCTGGAGGTGCTATCCTTCCTGACACAGCTACTATGGTGGGTTAGCTGCCCCCACTTCTCTACACTTAGTCCTCATTCGACTTCGGCTGCTTCTATACTTAGATGTTGTCCTTTCACTCTAGAGCTGATAAGTTTTTCCCACCTTTATCCATGCAGTTTTTAGCTGGATTTGGAAGAGAAGCTACCAGTCTCCCGTTCTGGGAAGATGTATATGGATTCAATATGTCTCATATCGGCCGTGAGGTTGTTGAGCATGCTGCCCGCTTTCCCATTGTTGATGTCATTGACAGTTCTCATATTGTTACGAACACAAAAGTTCTTCAGGTTTGTGTTCAATATCTTCTTTTATGTGTTTACTTTAAATGATTGATAAGATGGATGATTGAGTATTTTTATCCTCAATAGTAGGATCTCTCCAATCCCACCTTTTTGATGGGATAAGAATCAAGCAAAACTAGCTCAAATTATAGAAATAATCAAGGGCCTTGCGGCATCCCAAAGTTTCAATCCATCAAAGTAAACAAGGAATTAGTTTTGCTATTTTTATATGTCAACATAATCCTTCAAAATAAACGCCCTCTTACAGGATTAAGTTGTGAAGCTATAATCCTTACTAAGTTCCAAGATGTTGATCTTTTACTCATGGCAAATATATCTTTCTTAACATTAAATGATACTGCTATATAATGATTAGATGGAGGAGTAGCTTAACCTCTGTATGCATCCGTTGCTTCACATTCATTTATTTTAGCCTAACTCTTACAATTCATGGAAAATCTAAAGATCTAAACATAAGTTAATTCTTTCGTTTCTCTCTCGTTCCAGTTTGAAGGTGTGGATCAATACTATGCTAGACTCTTTCCATATTCATGTAAAGTGGCTCCAATTTTCGTAGCCATATAATTATACAATTAGATTTCTAACTGTTGCTGGAATGTTTTACATTCTTAATATTACTGAAGGCTGACTCTAGATTTATATGAAGCAAGAACCTGAAACTCTAGGGGAACTTGTTGACATGTTATATTCTTTCACTTCTGAATCAGCATTTGTCATTGTTTTCACATATATTAATTACTTAAAACTTCTTTTATCACTGTTCCACCTACACCTTGCTGGGTATGAGCTCTAGGTAGCCAGAATGTGTGTTGAATTTCTATCACCTGCTGCACATGATTTCTTCTTTCAAGTGAACCACATGTCAAATATACATTGCTTATAAACCATAAATCCAATTTCCCTGAGCCAAAATTATGAAATCGATAAGTAGGAATCTCTGAAAATATTCCTTATTCACCTTCTCAAGAAATTCAAATGCACTAATAAAAGGTTTGTTCTAAAACAAACTAAACTTGGAATTTAAACAGTTCATTTACACTAAAATTGAAGAATAATGGTCAGAAGGAAATGATTACTAATTTGCTGACAAAATAGTAGTTTAAGAGATGAGAAATGCCCAAGAAAAATAACGCATTTATTATTTTAATGAAATGGAATAGGAGGACCAGCAGCAGCCATAATACTGATGGCTCAATGTTATTAATGTTTGAAATATGCATAAACATTTCGTAGTTCCCGTACAGGTGTTCAAGAAGATTAACAAAACTATGTGTCCTCATGTTGCCCTCAGGCCCATATGAAATTTTAAGTGAGAATGGCAAAGACTTGTTTTATCTTTATACTCTTTGTACATTATATGTGACAAAACCACTAATGATTGTGAAAAAGGTCAAATATAGTACACATGAAATGGTGGCATATTTATGGTTTTGAGCCTCATCTACCCAGTTTCACTCATTTTTCTATTATGCTTATTATTTTAGCAGTCTAAGCTTGACATATATCTTTGTCTTCAGACGTTTGACCTGGTGACAATGCAACCTAAGCACATGGATTTTACATCCATTGTTGAAC
This sequence comes from Salvia miltiorrhiza, assembly GCF_028751815.1. Classification (NCBI taxonomy): domain Eukaryota; kingdom Viridiplantae; phylum Streptophyta; class Magnoliopsida; order Lamiales; family Lamiaceae; genus Salvia; species Salvia miltiorrhiza. Next base: position 7,764 of record NW_026651410.1, on the reverse strand, counting down.
TGGAGCGTTTGTCTCAATCGAACAACCCGTCCGATTCTAAGTCAGAAATCACTTGGTGTTATGGAGTTGTATTGTGGTTTGACACCGGGTTTACTGAGAGGTTTTGTCGTGATAAGCCTGTCAACTTGTCGACATCACCCTATAGTCCAAGCACACATTGGTCACAGACTATCCTCACATTTCGAGAGCCAGTCGCAATGGCATCAAACTTTGTTGGTGAGAAACTGGCACCTGTTGGTACCGAGGACTGCCCTGCTGCAAGAATACAATCCCGTGTAAGTGTTGTTCGATCTGTTAAACATCGCAGCATTGACATTTCAATGGAACTCACTGGAATCGACCCTCATGGTAGAAAACGTAACTGGCCTGCGCAAATCTTCCATATAAACTAGTTGTATGTGAGTTTAGCTTATGATGATTAATTTCGTTTAAAATGAGAATTGATTGTATCTTTATGTGAATTGGCTGGATCTTGTGATGATTTGTTACAACGTAGAATCATTGAATTCGACTTTGTTCGATTTTGATAAAAATAAAAGTGTAATTATGTTGAAAGTAGAGAGAAGAGGAGAAGAAGAGAGTGACATAAAGAGCGTGAAGAGAATAGATCTGCAGGAGCGTATTATTGTGAGGACTAAATGCCTCTATTTATAGGAGATACAAAGCTAGGGTTAGGGTTTAGGGTTAAGTCATTAAGTAGGGAAATATATATATTATATATATTTACAACAACACTCTCCTTTAAATGACTAACCCTAAAAATATGTTGTTTCATTAAAACCTATATCGTATTCATCAAAGCCTTTTTCGGGTAGGTCGATAAATTCATATAAAATACAGATTGATTAGTTTGAAATACTTTATCGAAAATATGTTCGATCTACAAATCGAGACAATACTTAGTTTTAACTAAGTTTTTGAAAACTCATCTTTAGATATGAGTTAACTTCCTCAAATATTTTGAGTATTCATAAATATTCTTTCTTCGAAAAGAATTCACTTAGTTATTTACGAACTTTCACATATATATTTATATTTTAAAGATCTATATAATAATACAATCATAATGTCCATAAATTTGATATTTATATCAATGATTACTGTCATAAAATGTTATATAAATAACGAAACATAATGTCATCTATAACATGAGAATATATTTGGGAATCTCAATCCCTTAGCTACTAACCTCGCTTAATTTTCATTTAGCGAGTTTGACTCTACCTCATTGCTTACTTCTATATTTTTTAGTGCTTCTGGCACACTAATATCATTTTTTTAATCCAAATAATCTTCAAGATGAACTAGCAATTTGTTGAGGCAAAAGTGTTGTCGACAACTATGATTTTTCTATTATGATTCTCACGTATTCACAAAGTTCATGGCAACTTTAGTAAAATCAAATTTTCACCATTTCCCATAATATTTGGTCTTGTTGTTTCGTAATCCCAATATTACGATAATTTAGTGTACGTGCAAAATATATTGGGATCATCGTCTTCAGGATGATCCTCTTCATGAGATTTCAGAATGATTTGATCTATTTATTAGATTTTGTAATCCGCGGATATTTTATCTTGGGCACCAATAGGTCGTTTACGCTTCTGGCGTCAATAAAAATTGAACCAATTTCGTCATTCATGGACTTCAATTATTTGTGGTGCAATATGACATGTATATGAGATTTCACTCCTTTGGCAGTTAATAATAACTTGTTGAATTTCTAGTTCATTAATGCATGAATCTAACATAATTAATCCAGCAAGAAATTTACGGCATTGTACAATTCATCATTCATATCTCCCCCTAATGCCGAAAAAAGTCTTAAGTTGGATAAACCAAAGTATCAATATATGAATTGATGCTCAATTATTGGTTCTATATATCTATTTTTCACAAAGTATACATGTAATTTTCGTAGACATTTGAATGGTGATAAAATAATTTAGTAGATAAGAAATCCTCTTCAAGGGGTACTTTAATCACGCACTAATTGTATTGTAGATAACCCAAATACTCAAGTATGAGTACTTCTAAAATCTTTTGGGTGTATGAATTTGAAATTCATCACAACATAATTATTGGATTAAATAATAAATCATGTGTAATTATTCTATACTCATGGGGAGATCAATGAAGCTCTTCAAGAGCCGATAATAAGTTTATCATCATTTTCAATTGTATTGACATGCATGTTTCTATTCTCAATAAGAGTTTAAGAACAATCATACTCCTCAAGAGTATACAACATTCTTTAGCAATATTAATTGTGCTACTTCAGGAGCAACAATTTAACTTAATATAATAATAATAATAATAATAATAATAATAATAATAATAATAATTAATTCAATAACTTGATAGAATGACAATATATATATATATATGCAATCTCAATATTTCAATATTCTTCTGGAATATTAATTTTATTCCATGTGTTCATCAAGAACATATCGTATCTCATTTGAGATCATATTGTTGTGTTTCATAAAGAACATCAACAATTCATTTTTTATAATAATCGTCAAGATTATTAATAATTGTAATTTTAATATAGTGTGGTATCATTGTGTGATTTATTTTTAATAATCTTCAAGATTATTAAGAATCACAAAATTCATTCCACGAGGATGAATTGATTAAACACAACAATCCTTCACGGATTGTATTAATAAGACATTCAAAAGCAATAACTTTTATTCCCACCGTCAATACTCAGTTTAACATAACTATAATTATAATCACAACAAAGTTATTGATTAATTGCAACCATAAAAACAACATGAAAAGCAATTGATAAGCAATTGTACTCGGATACAAGCAATTAAAGCCGCAACGTTAAATGAATGTATGCTAGATAACTTAATCTTTTATTGATGTCATTAATTGCAACAAGAGATCAATACGTATTGAAGAAATCAAATGACTAAAATGAAGAGTTTGGAGAAATAAAATATGAGCAGTGTCCCCTTTATATGTTTTGGCCAAAGTAGTGAATTACACCAACCAAAACCTTGGGTTGAATCAAGAAACGTCCCAAAGTTTGAACAGAAATAGGAGATAACCGAACAACAATTTGTAAAATTATATTATAGATTTACAAATGTAGATCTAATATAAAATTGAAGCAATCAAACCAAAACAGAAAATTAATAATACTCCTTCGATTGCAAATATCAAGCAATGATTTTCAAATCTATTGCAATACACGAATTTATAACCATTTTCATTCGTCTCTCTCATCAATTTTTTCAATTTCAAGGTAATAATTCAAATACCACATCTATACATCGAATATGAATTACCTTGTCGGAAAGACACGATTCTTTCCTATGGCATACCTCCAATATTAACTCAATTGGCTTTCATATGACATATCTTCAATATTGATTCAATTGGTTAGAGACTCGTGCTGATAACGTGTTGAAAGTAGAGAGAAGAGGAGAAGAATAGAGAATGACATAAAGAGCGTGAAGATAATAGATCTGCAGGAACGTATTATTGTGAGGACTAAATGCCTCTATGTTGGGAACTTAATGAAATATCCTAGTCCTTGTTTTGATGATACCAAAACCAATAGGTCTCGTTTGTAATAGACTAGAATTGTTTGAACTCAAGTGTTAGAGTTCTTTTTCTAGTTTAGTTGTTGTTCTGAAGATTGAAGACTGAAGAACGAAGGACTGAAGACTAAAGACTGAAGTTGCCGACTGAAGCATCAGTCAAAGAATCAGTTTTTAACTGATTACTTAAATGCGAGCCAAGTGGAATCAGCGGACTGATACTAAAGTCAAGTATCAGCTAAACATTTTTCCTCGGACTAAACCTCCAACGTTCAAAAGAAGCCACGCACTCCAGAAGTACAGCCGCATTGAATGCAGAGATCCCAGGATCGTCCTTTCTCTGCAGAGGTCATTCCTCTTTGGTGATTACCTTTTCAGAGATGTCGCATCTCCTGCTCTTCAACATATCCGTTCTCACCAAACAAGGGACCTTGAAGATTGAAGCCTCAGCCCAAGTTCAAATTACTCTCTAACGGAAGAAATCTTGAAGACCTTCTCCGCCAACGGATCTATTCAAGACTTCTCCTATAAATAGCGCTTGAGGATCACTTCAATCTTCACCGATTCAACGACATAAGCTGAACCTCTCCCAAAATTGTTTCTCAGCTAAAGCCCAGACTCTCCCAAGTTTGAATCAAAGAAGAGAATTCCAAAGTCAAAAACCAGTCACTGCTGATTACATACATTCTCTTAGACCTTAGGCAAGCCTTGTTTATCTAAAGCCTAGGTCAAACTAACTCCAAAGAACTTGTTCTTTGAAGTTTAGTTGGCAAGTTTTCAAACCTCCATTCAACCGACTGAATCGAGTGTTTGTGTTGCTAAGGAGTTCAAAAAGGTGTTCTGTCTCCGTGAGATCCTAGTGCCCAGTGCGTGCTAGGAGTGAGAAATCCAACAAGGTGTGTTGATACTGAAGATTGGATCTTCAGTTGTTTCGGTTGTGTGCACTCGTAAGCACACATTCAGGTTTGCAGTGCACCCGTAAGCACTTGCCCAGTGAAGTTGTTGGTCTGATCAACCGACCGTGGATGTAGGAAGTGTTTTCTGAACCATGTAAAAATCTCTGTATTATTTACAGCTTTCAGTATTTACTTTCTTACTTGTGCTCTTCCTTTCGTTAACTGAAAACTGATTAATAGCAAAGAGAAATCTAAGACTAACAACGTGCTCAACTCACAGGCTATTGCGAAACAAAAGTTTTCCGCTGCGTGTGTTATTAGTTTGACTGATCTATCCTCTGATAGTCAGTAAGACTCAAGTCGTGGCATTCCAATAATTAAATTGAAAAGTTTAGTTGGAGTAATTTATGGGCTCAAGTAATTAAATAATTTTAGGGCCCAGTTGAATAAAGAGACAATTAGTTGGGTTCAATTAAATAATTTGAGGAAGGCCCAGCTAAAATAATACGACAATCCAAAGAATAAAATGAGTTATCTTAGGTTTAAATTTAAACAAAACTCGGCCCAATTACTAATAACAACTGGGTTCAAATTAAATAAGATCCAGTATAAGTATTTAAAACAAAATCAGCCCGAGAATTGTGCTTTAAAATATTTAAACTGGGCCCGACAAAAGAAATAAAAATTTTACTGGGCTCAACAAAGAACCGGCCCAATTTGGATAAAATGATAAAGTCTAATTTATATAAAATGCCTAAGCCCAATTAAAATAAAAGAGCCCAACTAAATCAAATAAAAAGGCCCAAATTCATACTTAATAATAAAAGCCCAATAATAACAAAACTTTAGCCCAATAATAACATATGAATAAGAGGCCCAAGCTCTCCTTCCTCTACACCCTCAATCGGCCCCTCTCTCTAACCTCACAAGCCATTCTTCTCTCACAAATCCATCGGCCATTCCTCCAGAATCCGGTCTTGTTCCGGTCGTTCCAGCCGCCGCACTCACTCCGGCGTCCCTCTCTCCTCACTCAGCCGTTCCATCACTCTCTCCCTCACTCTGTCAATCTCACGCCCCTCGTCCTCCTCTGCCTCGAGACTTCCGCCACCGCCGTCGCCACTGGACCGACGTGGTTCGTGTGTTGCCGTTTTGGGGAAGCCGCTGCTATCGTTTCGATCCACCACCGGCGCTGTGCAGTCGGCGAGTAGCGCTGTCGTTGACGACTAGGGGCGTCGCTGCCGGCGTCTGCTTGATTCGTCGCACCGTTGCCGTTGTTCTTGAGGTCCAGCGGCCAGCAGTGCAGCCCAACGTTCTTCTATTCTAAAGTTAAGTCTATTTCATTCTACTATTGTATCTTGATTTATTTGCTTATGAGGTGAAAGTTTAATACCAGGGGTTGTGGTTTTCCTAATTCCGTTTATAAGCCGTGGGGATTTTGCTACTGTGCTAAATGAATAACAGCGTTGTTATATGCTCGTCAATGAGCCCTGTGTTGGATTATGAGCTAAGGTGTATCCTTTCTTATTAAACTGTGGAGCCTATTTTCATGTGTATACTGATCATGCTTGGATGGAGAATATGCATTATAGGACATAGCATATTGAGCTCAGTAAATACCTCGAATGTGATCGAATTGATTTCTTGTTGTTGAATCGAATGAAGTGTGAAATAACTGAAATGAATTTGACGGTGCTGTTGGCATGTTGCTTTAATAAATGCAGGTGAATAAAGGAGGAATGGAGGGAATTTAGCCAAGACTTACCTATCGAAGCTTGGCAGTAGGAGTCATACATGATAAAATAGGTAAATAATTGATATATTAAAAATAATGCTTACAAATAAAATACTCAGAATTATTTTGTGTGAATGTTGAAGAATGAAAAATTATGAGTAATTTTATATTGCAGTACAAGAGGCCCACCCAAACCCTGCGGTCCAGTTTGATATTTAACCCAGTCCGACATTCCAAAACAACCCTCAAATCAAATCCCAAATTCCAGCCGATACAATGATTCAGGCGGCGGCGATGCGGCGGACCTCCTTCTTTTCCATGAGTTATCACCTGCAACAGTGCAGGGGCATCCGAGTCAAGGTTTACAACAGCAATTTAGATCAGGCTTTGACCTTAATGCAGCGGAAGATGCAGTCCAGCGGCATCGAGCGAATGATAAAGCAGGAACAGCTTGCCCACGTCAAAAATTCCGAGAAGCGCGTTTTGGCCAAAAAGAATTTGGAGCGCAGGCTTCGCGCACAGGATCTTGCCCGCAAGCTCAAGATGATTCTCGTTCAGAAAGTCAGGTAAAGTTTGTTTGAAGTTTGCTGCTTTAATTTATTTCACTTATATATATTTTTGTGTGTGTATGTATATGATTATCTTTGATAGTTGCTCGTATCAAGCGGGTTACTAATTGTGATCTATATGAAATAGATTTTTTTGTTGATTGTTTGGGATGTACGGTGATGTTTGTGTTAGTGTTTTGGTTCTTTGCATTGATTTGAAAGTGAAGGGAAATTGATTGAATTGTGATTTGTGCTACAAATTATTGAGCTTGAATTATATGAGAAAATTATAGACCTGTCTTTAAGACTGATACTGAGAGTTGAAATGTTAGCGTATGATATGTTGAGGAAATGGTTAATTGATATCTTTGTTGCTGTGGATAAAAAACGAAAGTTTCACGTATTAAAGGGATCCATGTGTCTGATTGTGTTTGGCTCTGTTGCTTCGTTTTGAATAGAACACCCTGTATTAAGTTATTTGTTATTGGAATCATGTGGCTCGAGTTTGTTGAGTTGCTTGAAGTCCGTCCCATCTTCAGGGAATTTGCTTCAAAGTAGGAAGTGGGCATATCTTACTTTTAGATCATGTAATAGAGAAGGGGCACCGGACACTATGGATGAACACAAATACTGAGCAAATTATTTGTGAATGATGAGTGTCCTACAACCATTGGATGATGAACATTCTCCTCTGTTAAGCAATTAGGGGGCTACAGTCATCTAGATATTTATGAACTAAAACGTTTTCTTCACTCGGATACAGAGAGAGTATGGTTAGCCTTTCTTTTTTTTTTCCACATGTTTGATCATACATGTCAAATGTGCTGAATGTTGAACTTCCTAATTGGCTGGACTAAAGGAGGCTATGCCCTTGTAAATCAGCAAAATGAGAACATTTTGAAGCAAATGATTACTTTTTTTTGTGGAAGATTAGTTTATTTTGATAGATGTTCTTTTCCTCATTGAAACTGTAAAGGGTGGGAATACGAAGACTAAGATTATTCAAATGTTACTTCTGATGAATGGAG
>NW_026651409.1:0-10000 GCF_028751815.1 Salvia miltiorrhiza | reverse complement strand
AGTGCCAGTTCGTGCTAGGAGTGAGAAATCCAACAAGGTGTGTTGATACTGAAGATTGGATCTTCAGTTGATTCGATTGTGTGCACCCGCAAGCACACGGTTGGGTTTGTTGTGCACCCGTAAGCACAAGCATCGATTTGTAGTGCACCCGTAAGCACTTGCAGAGTGAAGTTGTTGGTCTGATCAACCGACCGTGGATGTAGGAAGTGTTTTCCGAACCACGTAAAAATCTCTGTGTTATTTACAGCTTTCAGTATTTCATTTGTTACTTGTGCTCTTCCTTTCATAATATGAAAACTGATTAATAGCAAAGAGAAACTTAAGACTAACAACGTGCTCAACCCAAAAGGCTATTGCGAAATAAAAGATTTCCGCTACGTGTGTTATTAGTCTGATTGATCTGTCCTCTGATAGTCAGTAAGACTTATAACATCTCTGTTTATCAAACTCGACTGAAGCCTTACGTGCATCAGTTAAGTTCTCATAACTTAACTGATAACTCCTTACTGAAGAGTCTTTTAGTATCAGTCGTCAACCCTGTTTTGGTCAAAACTCTTTTCTGTAAAGAGGTGTATGAGTTTGTGTTTAAAGTTTCATTTTGATCTCTGTATTGAGATCTTGTTTAACTTGTTTAAAAAATAGCTTATAGGTGTATTCCCTCCCCCCATACACATATTCGAGACCCTTCGAACCTAACAATTTTTATCAGAGCAGGTTGTTTGCAAGAACAATTATGTTTCTGATTAGGTTCTAATTGAACTAGATCATTTTTCTCAAAGGTCTCGAAAACTTTTCTCTTTCAAAAAGTGCTTGCTATTTGCCTTATCTGATGTTACCTGTTCTCTCTTTTTGATGGAGACTAACCACAACAGAATATCCTTTCTACCTATGTTTAGTATTGAAAATACGACGTATGGAAGTTTCGGCTTGAAAGCTTCCTCACCGCACAGCATTGCCAGATATGGGAAGTCATCACCAACTGACCAATCATCATCACCGAAATTGTCAAAAGAGTTCCTGTTGACCCAGCTCGGGATCCATAGAACTCAGATTCAACCAGATCCTAAACGAAGTTAAATCCATCTCGAAGGACAAGTACACTCAACGAGAAATCAACTTGAAGATTCTTCGAGCACTTCCGCGAGGAGATAGGCAGATCTATTCAGTTGCTCATCAGAACAAGCTTGGATTTAGTCAGCTCCCGACAAACAAGCTCTTCTCTGACCTCTTGGCAAATGAGTTCGACATCCAGAGAAATCTTGGAATCAAAAGGGCTGGAGGATCAGACGAAGATGGTTCATCTACCTCAAAAGGAGCAGCACTGAAAGCATCAGCAAAAGAAAGCAAGAAGTACACAAAGCAACCAGCAGAACTCAAGCCTGAAGATTTCTTCAGTCAATATGCTTTGTTGACTGAAAGATTCAACAAAATGGAGTCCAAATTCCGTAAGTACAGGAGGTTCCACAAGCAGCACTACAAAGGAAATGAAAGAGAAAGCAAGTCTAGATATTCCACTGACAGAAGCGGAGAAAGAAAATCAATCGCTTTCGACTTGAAGGATCGGCCTCATCAACCCAAAAGAGTGATGTTGTGTTTGGAGTTCTCCTCAAACAGCCTTGATGACTGATGGTCAACCAACTGGTGCTCCACAACTGCTGACGTGGAAAGCAATGAAGACAAGTCTTCATCTGAAGGAAATTCATCCTGATAAGTCAACCAGGATCAGTGGTATCGACTGACTACAATGATCAGTCGATCAGTAAGTATTTTCAACTTACTATTTAAAATAAATTATTTCAGTTATGAGTCTTTTTGTCTGTATTCAAAAGTTTTCTGTAACTAATCAGTTTGTTTCAAAATCTTTAAGTGATTGTTGGAAAATGGAATATCCGAGAAGGACAAGTACTTTTAAAAAGGGAAAATATGTATTTGATTTAACTTGTCCTGATCATTTCTTAAAAATCTTTCCAACCTTTTGCCTCTGAAATGAAAATCTTGAGAATCTCATTGATTTGACAAAATGCAATGATCTTTCTCACCTTTTGATGCTTCCGTCCTCTGCAGTGGCGACGGACGTGAAATTTTTATTCAAAAACATTTTAGGCACAATTTTCGAAAAACTTTTTCATCTTTCTTCTTGGTAAAATTTATCTATTTATACCTTGAAGTCTTCGCTTGTTTTCTGCATCAACTAACAATTCTCCACAGCCTTCATTGTGAGAAAAATTTTCAATCTTTCAAAAAGTGCAGAGAAAATTTTGTTCCGACAAAGGAGAAAATCAATGACTTCAAAGTCATGGAGTGGGAGAATGACGCTCACATACTTGGTCTTCACCGGACCCTTCCACTGGATCTCAACGTCTCTCCGACTTCAAAGCTTGCTTCATTCTCACTTGTATCCAGCGACGAGAGTGTTTTCTATCCTCATGCCCGGCCCATATGATTTGAAGTACCTGTCTCATGAGGACGGACTTCACCTGGTTCTCAGGCGAGCCTCACACCTTTTTGTAAAACTTCCATGTGGTGCAATAATAATGAGCAGGAGCTCGTTGTCAGCCGGCGCAGTATCGACAGTGTTAGTCCTCACGACTATCACTGATTCGATTTTTCATCCTCACATCCGTTCCCTACATGTATGACGAACCGCCTTTTGCCCTACTTCTTTCACCGAAGGCTCGTCATGCATTTCTTTCATATCCCTCCTCACTTCTTTCACTCCTCTTCCCCACCACCTCTTGTCTCTTACCCTTTTCCTTTAAGGTTCGTGTGCATAGCTGCTTCTCATGAATATCTCCAAAACGCTATGCATACTTTCCTTTCCTTCACTTCTCTGTCTCCTTTCTCATCCATTTTCTCTACACTGGCGTCTTCCTCTTCTGCATCTCTGGATTCATCCTCCTCTCAAGTCCTCCCACAAGTGCTTGAGAATCAGAGTTGAGACCTATCCGATCATAGCTTCCATCATCAGCTCTCTTTTTGATGTTGCCAAAAAGGGGGAAAGTAGGAAGTCAGAGAAAAACCTTCTCGAAGGTAATTCCCTGCATCTTCTCGAAGACTGAAGATGGTAAAGCAAAAGGATCACCAGAAGTTCTAAGGATGACGTTTCAGTAAAGACCTCAAGTCAATGGAAAATAAGTGTGAGTGGAACAAGCTTAGGAACATGAAGACTGAACATGAAGACCAAGAAGTTCAAGGCGCAACCAAGCAGACTGCTGGAGTCCATGGGTTTCCCCATGTGTTTTATTTTGTTGTTTTTACTCCCTTGTAAGTCTTGCCCTGCACCTCGAATGATGGCTTATCAGTCCTTTATTAATGAAAAGAACTTCTTTATGATCTCAACCTGAAGACAATGACTTTTGTCCAGGCTCTGATTAATGTTTTTCTGTCTTCTCCTCGTTCTGTTTTTGAACTGTTGTGTTTTTTCTCTTAGTACAAGTTTTAGGTTCTGTTGTTAAGGGGGAATAGTATTCACCCTATTTTAGGACTTGTGCTCAGAGTTCAGTCTTTTTCTTGCCTAGAACTGTTGTGTGGTTTTGGCATCATCAAAAAGGGGGAAATTGTTGTGAACTTAATGTAATATCCTAATCCTTGTTTTGATGATACCAAAATCCATAGGCGTTGTTTGTAATAGACTTGAAACTGTTCGAACTCAAGTGTTAGAGTTCTTTTCTAGTTTAGTTGTTGTTCTGAAGACTGAAGACTGAAGAACGAAGGACTGAAGACTGAAGACTGAAGTTGCCGACTGAAGTATCAGTCGAAGAATCAGTCTTGAACTGATTACTTAATGCATGCCACGTGGAATCAGCGGACTGATACTAAAGTCAAGTATCAGTTAAACATTCTTCCTCGGACTGAACCTTCATCGTTCATAGGAAGCCACATACTCCAGAAGTACAGCCGCATTAAATGCAGAGATCTCAGGATCGTCCTTTCTCTGCAGAGGTCATTCCTATTTGGTGACTACTTTATCAGAGACGTCGCATCTCCTGCTCTTCAACATAGCCGTTCTCACCAAACAAGGAACCTCCAAGATTGAAGCCTCAGCCCAAGTTCAAATTACTGTCTAACGGAAGAAATCTTGAAGACCTTATCCGCCAACGGATCTATTCAAGACTTCTCCTATAAGTAGCGCTCGAGGATCACTTCAATCTTCACTGATTCAACGACATAAGCTGAAACTCTGCCAAAATTGTTTCTCAGCCAAAAGCTTAAACTCTCCAAAGCTTGAATCGAAGAAGAGAATACCAAAGCCAAAAATCAGTCACTGCTGATTACATATATTCTCTTAGACCTTAGGTAAACCTTGATTATCCAAAGCCTAGGTCAAAACTAACTCCAAAGAACTTGTTCTTTGAAGTTTAGTTGGCAAGATTTCAAACCTCCATTCGACCTATAGAATCGAGTGTTTGAGTTGCAAAGGAGTTCAGGAAGGTACTCTGACTCCGTGAGATTCTAGTGCCAGTTCGTGCTAGGAGTGAGAAATCCAACAAGGTGTGTTGGTACTGAAGATTGGATCTTCAGTTGATTCGGTTGTGTGCACTCGCAAGCACACGGTTTGGTTTGATGTGCACCCGTAAGCACATGCATCGGTTTGTAGTGCACCCGTAAGCACTTGCAGAGTGAAGTTGTTGGTTTGATCAACCGACCGTGGATGTAGGAAGTGTTTCCCGAACCACGTAAAAATCTCTGTGTTATTTACAACTTTCAGTATTTCATTTGTTACTTGTGCTCTTCCTTTCATAAACTGAAAACTGATTAAAAGCAAAGAGAAACTTAAGACTAACAACGTGCTCAACGCAAAAGGCTATTGCGAAACAAAAGATTTCTGCTGCGTGTGCTATTAGTCTGACTGATCTGTCCTCTGATAGTCAGTAAGACTTATAACATCTCTGTTTATCAAACTCGACTGAAGCCGTACGTGCATCAGTTAAGTTCTCATAACTTAACTGATAACTCCTTACTGAAGAGTCTTTCAGTATCAGTCGTCAACCCTGTTTTGGTCAAAACTCTTTTCTGTAAACAGGTGTCTGAGTTTGTATTTAAAGTTTCGTTTTGATCTGTGTATTGAGATCTTGTTTAACTTGTTTGAAAAATAGCCTATAGGTGTATTTCCCTCCCCCCCCATACACCTATTAGAGACCCTCCAGACCTAACAGTGAGGAAGGAGCGGTTCTGTGTTTAGCACGCGTTGTTGACTGCTTCAGCCTAAAACTTCAGTGGGAGTTTTGATTCAGCTAGCATCGTCCTTGCAGCTTCCTTCAAATACCTATTTCTTTTTTCTACTACTCCATTTTGCTGTGGATTTCTGGCTGCTAAGGTTTGATGATTGATTCCTCGCTCTTCGCAGTAGTCCTGAATGACTGCATTGAGTAATTCAGTTTCTCTATCTTATCTGATGCTGATGATGTTGACTTCCTTTTCAATGCTTAGTCTTTTCAATGCTTATTCTCAATAACCCAAGTATATTGAGAATAATCATCTACGACAACTAAGGTATACTTCTTACCATTATAGCTTCTGGGAGATATTGGACCAAAAAGATCCATGTGAAGCAGTTGGAGAATCCTTTCAGAGGAGTGTCCTGTCTTTGACTTGAATGACGTCCTTGTTTGCTTTCCTCTTTGACATGCTTCACATTCTTGCTTCTTCTGGAACACAATAGAAGGTAAGCCTTCTACCAGTTGATGCTTAGCAAGTTTGTTGATCGTCTTGAAGTTGAGGTGGTTGAGCCTTCTGTGCCAAACCTAGTTGAGCTCTGAGTTGATTTTGCTGATGAGGCAGGTTTCAGGTGGACTATCTTTCCATGAAACGACATAGAGACTCCCTTGCTTGATTCCTCTCAGCACCACCTTCTTCTGATTATTTCTCACAGTGAACTCATCTTTCTTGATCTTCACTGAGAATCCGCTGTGACAAAATTGACTCACTGAGAAACATAGCTGCCATTACTGATACTAGCGTTAACCATGTTAAGCACACCATAGCTTTTTGTTTCGCCTATTGAGTTGTCTCTGAATGCAACTTTTGGTCCAACTTTCTCAACGTATTGAGTTAGATATTCTTTGTATCCTGTCATGTGCTTCGAGCAGCTGCTGTCCAGGTACCATGTTTTGATTGAAGCTTTAACTTCTTCCTTCTTTTTTTGTTTCCTGTTTTTGCCCTGGAAGGAAGAGTTATTTTAGGTACCCAATCAATGTTTGGGTCCTTCAATGTCAGTTCGTGTTCATTTTGGAACCCATATCTGCTTCAGAACTGGTCGTGGCACTGATCTTTTGCGGTTGACTGGTTGTCTGACTGAAGTGGCTGGTGCTTCAGTTGGCATATGAGTTTTCTCTGGTTGAGCTTTCTTCTTTGGAGCCTTCTTCTTGTAGTAGCTTTGTCTGGTGAAGTGTTGAGGTCTCATTTGCTCCATTGTGTATCTCCTTTGAGACATAAGAGTTATCCTTGACTGATGGAGTCTTGACTGATATTGTGGAGCATGAGACTGATGTTGTCTCAGTTGTGACTGATGATGTCCAGTTACGTTCTGATGTGAATGATATTGAGCTCGCCTGGACTTGTCAGTGTTCTGTCTCCATAGTTGTCGCTCTCTTTGAAACTGAACTGGTTTCAGCTTCGTGTTGTTCTTCCCCCTGGACTGTTGAGGAAGATTCTGCTTCTTTGCTCCGCTGGCATGTTGTCGTTTCAGTCTGGATGTTCCTTCCCCATACTTCGCCTAAAATCTGCTTTCCAATCTTCTCAGAAGTATGAACTGGTTGGGGGCCTCATTAGCTCGTCTGTAGCTTTGTGGAGGTGGAACATTTCTTCTCGCCATCCGTTTTCTCTTCTGGATTTTCTCCATGTCATAATCCCTTGACTCTTCTAAGGTGTCATCGTTCGATGAGTCAGTCACGTCCTGGATTATGACTTTCTTTCCTTTGTCGGCAGGAACCACCTTTCCTCCGATATTTTCCACAATGGCTTTTGATGGAAAGCTGTCCATCATGAGAGATTTCTTCATGCAGTCCTTGACTGTTTCATCCAGTTTGTAATTGAGCCTCTTGATTTCATGTGAGGCTCTCACATTCTGTTGTGGATTTTTTGAGCTTTTCTTCCAGATGACTGTTCTCCATGATTGGTCCATCAAGACAGTTCTCATATGGAAAGTAGATAACTGTCGTATTCTTGGTTCGTTCTTCACTAATCTCCTTTTCCATTTTCTGATTCTGCATCAGGAGATCTTCGAACATTTTTCTTAACTGACAGTGATCAGTCATGAGTTGATCATACTCGTCAATTTTGTTGACCGAACTTCCTCCAAATTCTGAATTGTCTCCTATAAACAACAAGGAGTTATCAGTATTGAGAGTTCTTGAGTAAGAGTTTACCTCTGGCTCATTCATTCCATTATCGTAGCTGTCGCCAGTGTTGTCAGCTACGCTTGCAGTGTCTTTGGCCATGAGGGCTTGGCTCTCATCATCTGAGCTAGTGGAGTTGAAGGTTGATGATTCTGATGCATACTTGGAAGATCCTGCATCTTCAGCAACCATTGTTTTCTTCTTCGCGAACTTGCGATCTATCCTAGCTTTCATCTCTTTGCGCTCTACTTGCGACAATTCAGGGCATTCTGATTTGTAGTGCCCTTTTTTCTTGCATCCATAGCATTCCACTTCTTTTAAATCTGTTGCGGATGATTTCCTATCTCCGCTTCTGTCGGTGGAATATCTGGACTTGCTTTTCCTTCTTTTCCTTTGTAGTGCTGTTTGTGGAACCTCTTGTACTTGTGGAACTTGGATTCCATCTTGTTAAACCTCTCAGTCAACAGAGCATATTGACTGAAGAAGTCTTCTAGTTTGAGTTCAGTCTGTTCCTTCAACTGCTTCTTGCTCTCCTTCGCTGAAACTTTCAGCACTGCTCCTTTCGATGCTGCTGGAGCATCTTCGTCAGATCCACCAGCTTTCTTCGTTTCAAGATTTCTCTAGATGTTGAATTCATTTACGATGAGAACCGAGAAAAACTTGTTGGTTGGGAGCTAGTTGAATCCTGGCTTGTTATAATGAGCAACAACATAGATCTGCCAGTCTCCTCGCGGTAATGCTCGTAGAATCTTCAGGTTGATCTCTCGTTGAGTGTATTTCTCGTTCGAGATGGATTGAACTTCGTTCAGGATCTGATTGAATATGAGCTCTATCTCGTCGATAGATTCGTTTTTTAGCATGAGGAAAGAGTCAAACTTTTGACAAGCTATGGAAAGCTTATTCTCCTTTATCTCCTCTGATCCGATGCACATTCCTTCAAGAATATCCCACATCTCCTTTGCAGTCTTGCACTTGATGATTTTGGTGACGTGCTTGTTTGGGACTGTTCCGGAGATGATGCTTTTGGCAAGATTGTCGAGCTCATCTTATTTTCTTTCTTCTGTGGTGAAGTTGACCTTTGACTTGATCTGTACTTCATCAAAAGGATCTCTTGAAGTATCCAGTGGCACCCGCTTGATAGCTTATGTGATGACAATTGGTCCGCTGGTGATGACTTCCCACATTCGTCAATGTTGAGCAGTAAGGAAGCTTTCTAGTCGAAACTTCCATATGTCGTATTTTTCAATACTAAACATCGGGAGTGAAGAGACTCTGTTGTGGTTAGTTTCCATTGAACAAGAAACCAGATAAAGACAGATAGGGAAAGCAGTAAGAACTTCTGAAAAAGAAAAAGATTTAGAGACCTTCTAAAGAACAAGATCTAGTTCAGTAGAACTTGGTCAAACCAAAATTGTTCTTGCGAACAACCTGCTCTGATACCAATTGTCAGATCCTTGAGGGTCTCTAATAGGTGTAAGGGGGGGAGGGGGAATACACCTATAGGCTATTTTAAGTCGAAAACAAACTGACACAACCTTTTAAGTAAAAAGAGTTTAGCAAAACTTAGTTTGGCGACTGATACTGAATACTCTTCAGTAAAGAGTTATCAGTTAAGTCAAAGACTTTAACTGATACATGTTAGGCTTCAGTCGAGTTTGTAAAACAGAGGAGTGTTATGAATCTTACTGACTATCCGAAGATTTATCAGTTAGACTAATAACACTGGCAGCGAAAAAATTTTCTTTCGAAATAGCCTTTGTGATTTAAACAAGTTCTCAAGATTTATGTTTCACTTTTCTATTAATTAGCTTCAGTTGTGAAGAGGTTTGTGTATAACATGTTATACAAATAAACAATGAGCTAGACTAGGTAATTAATATAGCATAGAATCTTTTTATATTAATATTTGATAAATTAATAACCTCTTTAAAATAAGAGGTTTCCCCATATTAACTTAGGCTCACTATGTATATGTAAATTCATAATTTCAATAAATTAATGAGATAATAATTTTTCATAAGACCCTAATATAAAACGATGTTAATAGTTATGGTCTCATCAACATTATAAATTAACAATCACTTAAAATCACAAAGATAACTATGATACCTTAGTAAAATGTGAATTTATTGTTGTTGCTTTCTATTGAAATTTATTTCAAATTAAATTTCATCTCTAAATTTTCGCTTTCAAAAACTTTGATGTCGACGTCATGTTCTTGATCTGCAACAAAAAATGGTAAAAGATTTTTCAATGCCACTATTACTTCATTTATTGTATCACCCTGAATTTTATTTTCAACTGAGATTCAATTATGATACCAATTAATTTGTTCTAAATATCTTTGAGCATGCTTCCTTTCTCTAGGATTATTGACATTCATTTTATTATGAAAATGGAAATTATAAATAATTATATTTAGTTCATGAATGCCTTTAGTATCTACTTCATTTAAATTCTTCGAAACTCTTCATTTCTTGAACGAATTTTACCATGTCGAAACAATTGACTATTGTTTCTTGCTAAACATTTTGATATGAGAAATTTCTTAGCATAACCATTTAGTTTATTATTTCAACTAGTATTTGCACCCCGTGCAATGCACGGAAAAATATTTTTATATTTTATATTTTATATTTTATATTTTATATTTATATAAAATT
>NW_026651408.1:0-10000 GCF_028751815.1 Salvia miltiorrhiza | reverse complement strand
AAGATCTCCTCAAGCAGAATCAGAAAATGGACAAGGAGATCAATGATGAACGAGCTAAGAATCAGACAATCATCTACTTTCCGGATGAAATTTGTCTTGATCAGCTAATCATGGAGAACAACCGACTGGAAGAAGAGCTCAGAATCTCCAACTCAGAATGTGAAAGAGCATCTCATGAGATCAAGAGGCTAAATCACAAGCTGGAAGAAACAGTCAAGAACTGCACGATGCAGTCTCCCATGATGAGCAACTTTCCATCGAAAAGACTGGTCAACAGCATCGGAGGAAAGGTTGCAGCTGACAAAGGAAATGATATCATGATCATCTCAAAGGACGATCCTTCTGAAATCATAACCTCAGAAGAATCAAGAGATCATGATATGGATGAAGTTCGCAAGCGCAGACTGATGGCTAGATCTAATGTTCCACCTCCACGAAGCTTCAGACGAGCTAAGGAGGCCCCCAACCAGATCATTCTACTGAGAAGACTGGAAAGTAGATTTCAGTCAAAGATCAGGGAAGGAACATCAGGAGCCAAGAAGAATCTTTCTCATCAATCCAGGGGGAAGAAAGGCCACATCAGTCAGAAACTGACATCTTCAGTTCAGTTTCAGAAGGAACAACATCCATGGAGACCAAGCAATGCTGAGTCCAGACGAACCGAGAGCCATCCACGACAACTAGCTACTGGACATCAGCCAAGCCTCCAAAAGTCTGCAAAGACTCAAGTATCTCAGGGAAGATACTTCGCCGAGCAAAGAAGACCTCAACCACTCATCAGACAGAACTGCTACAAGGCCTTCAAAAGGATTTCTCAACAGAAGAATGCTCATGTTCCACCTGAAGCGCCAACGACGTCAATCAGACATTCAACAAAGCGCAAGAGATCAGCCAGACCAACTCTGAAGCAGATATGGGTTCCAAAGGGAACTCGAGCTAACATCGAAGGACCCAAAGCTTGATTGAGTGCCTGAAGCAACTCTTCCTTGCAGGTCAATGTCAGGAAACACAAAAAGAAGGAAGAGGCCAAAGCTTCGATCAGAACGTGGTATCTGGACAGTGGCTGTTATAAGCACATGACAGGCTACAAAGAATATCTATCTCAGTATGTTGAGTAAGCTGGATCCAAAGTTGCATTCGGAGATAACTCAATCGGAGAAACAAAAGGCTACGGTGTGCTCAACATGGGTAACGCCAGTATCAGTAATGTTAGCTTTGTTTCTGGTCTTAAACATAATCTGTTGTCTGTGAGTCAATTTTGTGACAGTGGTTTCACAGTGAAGATCAAGAAGGATGAATTCACTGTTAGAAACAATCAAAAGAAGGTGGTTCTGAAAGGATTCAGACAAGGGAGTCTCTACGTCGTTTCTTGGGAAGACAGCCCACCAGAAACATGCCTCATCAGCAAGAGCAGCTCGGAGCTCAATTGGCTATGGCACAAGAGACTCAACCATCTCAACTTCAAGACGATCAACAAACTTGCTAAACATCAACTGGTACAAGGCCTTCCTTCTATTGTGTTCCAGAAGAAGCAAGAATGTGAAGCATGCCTCAGAGGAAAGCAGACGCGGACATCATTCAAGTCAAAGTCAGGACACTCCTTTGAAAGGATTCTGCATCTACTTCACATGGATCTGTTTGGCCCGATCACTCCAAGAAGCTACAACGGTAGGAAGTACACCTTAGTAGTTGTGGATGATTATTCACGATATACTTGGGTTATCTTTCTCTTCAAAAAGAAAGAAACACTGGAGGAACTGCCAAAGCTGCTGAGAAGACTGAGCGTTGAAAAGGAAGTCAACATCATCAGCATCAGATCAGATCGTGGGAATGAGTTCCTCAATACTGTCATTCGTAAGTATTGTGATGAACAAGGAATCAGTCATCAAACTTCTGCAGCAAGAACTCCACAGCAGAACGGAGTTGCAGAAAGAAGAAACCGGTCTCTAAAGGAAGCAGCAAGGACGATGCTAGCCGAGTCAAAACTCTCCTTGAAGTTTTGGGCCGAAGCAGTCAACAACGCATGCTACACGCAGAATCGCTCCTTCCTCACTCAGAGACATGGAAGAACTCCATACGAGTTATGGAAGAACAGAAAGCCATCGATTGCCTACTTTCATGCTTTCGGTTCTAAGTGTTTCATACACAACAATGATAAGAAGAGGTTGAACACTTTCGATAGCAAGGCTGATCCAGGAGTCTTCCTTGGATACTCTGGAACAGAACGTTCAAGCAAAGCCTATCGAGTGTTTAATACTCAAACTCTTTGTGTTGAAGAAACACCTCATGTGATCTTTGATGAGTCTACAGATGGTTTCAGGGAACAAGAAGCTGAAAAGTGTGTTCAAAACACTGAAGGTTCCAGAGCTGAAATCCACAACACCGAGCCCTCTACTGTCTTGATATGGGGACCAGGCAAAGATGAAGATACTGAGATGCTTCAGTATCAGAAGATCAACCGAAGGTCTGAAGTTCAGACTGGAGCCAATGCAGACGGCATCAGTCAAGGGGGAACTCTAGTTGCTGAAGTTAGAGTTGAACGCGCAGAAGCCGCCCCAGCTCAACTCACCCCTGCTCCAGAAGGTGCTCAACACCCCAGAACCATTCTGACCGAAGAAGCCCCACCTTCACCTGAAGAGATGGTTTGAACTCCACTCAAAGGAGAACATCATTGGAGAACCATCAGATGGCGTCAAAACTCGGAGATCAATGTGCAACCTCGTCTTCGACATCAATCAGAACTGCATCAACGAAGATAAGAATTTTAGCTATTTCTTATCAACTACAGAGCCCAAGGATATTGAAGAAGCTCTGAAGTCTACTCAGTGGGTCATCGCAATGCTAGAAGAACTCAATGAATTCAACCGGAATTCAGTTTGGGAGCTTGTGGATCGACCAGACGATGCAAAGTTGATTGGCTTGAAATGGATTTTCAAGAACAAGGAAGACGAAGAAGGAAACGTTGTGAGAAACAAAGCAAGGCTAGTGGCTAAAGGATACAGTCAAGAAGAAGGAATCGACTACGACGAGACGTTCGCCCCAGTTGCCAGATTGGAAACAGTCAGACTCTTCTTAGCCTTCGCAGCTCACAAAGGTTTCAAGGTACACCAAATGGATGTCAAGTGTGCATTTCTCAATGGAGTTCTCACAGATGAAGTCTATGTTGAACAACCTCCAGGGTTTGAGGTTGCTGGACCAGAAAAGGTGTACAAGCTGAAGAAAGCGCTCTATGGGTTGAAGCAAGCACCAAGAGCGTGGTATGATACTCTCTCGGATTATCTGGTTTAATAAGGCTTCAAAAAGGAAACTGTGGACAGAACTCTATTCACTCTCAAAGAAGGAGAAGATCTCTTGCTTGTTCAGATTTATGTCGATGACATAATCTTCGGATCCAAATCCGAACGCATGTGCAAGAAGTTTGCTGACATCATGACCAACAAATTTCAAATGTCCATGATGGGAGAAATGAATTTCTTTCTCGGATTGCAAGTCAAGCAGACCAACGAAGGAATACTGATAAGCCAGTCCAAGTATGCCAAGGAACTGATATCTAAGTTCGATATTCAGCACATGAAGTCAGTCAAGATCCCAATGAACACAAACTGGAAAGTTGATCCAGGTTCAGAAGGAAACTCTGTCTCTTCGAAGAAGTACAGAGAAATCATTGGATATTTGCTGTATTTGACTGCGAGCAGACCAGATATCGCATTTGCAGTCGGGGTATGTGCAAGATATCAATCAGATCCTAAGGAAGCTCATTTGGATGCAGCAAAGCGGATTCTGAGATATCTAAAAGGCACGCCCAATTTAGGATTGTGGTATCCAGCAGACGAAGACATCAAGCTCACCGGATATTCAGATTCAGACTTCGGTGGATGCAAGCTTGATCGCAAATCAACCTCCGGAACATGTCAATTCCTAGGCAACAAGCTCATTTCTTGGTTTTCAAAGAAACAGACTTCAGTCGCCACCTCTACAACTGAAGCTGAATATGTTGCTGTCGGAAGCTGCTGCTCACAAATCCTGTGGTTAGTCCATCAACTAAAGGACTATGGGATCGACGAAAAGGAAGTTCCTATCTATTGCGACAGCTCCAGTGCTATTGCAATCTCCCAGAATCCAGTTCACCACACCAGAGTAAAGCATATTGAAATTCGACATCACTTCATTCGTGATCATGTCGAAAAGAAGAATGTCTCTGTGGAATGGATTCCCACTGCTATTCAGAGAGCGGACCTGCTGACCAAGGCTCTTCCAGAAGAGAGGTTCAATGATCTATGTGCAAAGATCAGCCTCATCAACCCTGAAGAGTGATGCTGTGTTTGAAGATCTTCTCAAACAGTCATGCTGACTGGTGGTCAACCAACTGATGATTCAACGATCGCCAACATGGAATGCAATGAAGTCCGAATGCTCATCTGAAGAAGAAGTCATCCTGATGAAAACAACCAGGATCAAGTGGCATCAACTGACTACGATGTTCAGTTGATCAGTAAGTATTTTAAATACTTGCTCTTTCAAAATCAGTTATTTCAGTTAAGAGCTTTAAGTTTTTAGTTCAAAATCTTATCTTTAACTGATCAGTTTCTTTCAAAAACTTTAACTGATTGTTGGAAATTATTGGAAAATGGAATATCCGAGAAGGACAAGATTTTTATAAAGTGAAAATCTATTTTGATTGAACTTGTCCTGATCTTTTTGCCAAAAATCTTTCCAACCTTTTTGCCTCTGCCATAAAATTTCTTGAAAAGCTCATTGACATGACAGAATGTAATGATGTCTTTTAACTTTTTGAAGACGCAGTCCCTCGCAGTGACGGCGGACGCGAATTTTCTCTTCAATTGCATTTTAGGCACAGTTTTCGAAAAACCTTTCATCTTCTTACATGGTTCAAATCTTGTCTATTTATACCATGCTGTCTTCACGATTTTTCTGCATCAACTAACGACTCTCCACAGCCTTGACTGTGAGAAAATTTTTCAATCTTTCCAAAAGTTGCAGAGAAAAATTGTTCCGACTAAAGGAGAAATCTATGACTGCAAAGTCATGGAGTGGAAGAATGACGCTCACATACCTGGTCTTCACCGGACCCTTCCACTGGATCTCAACGTCTCTCCGGCGTCAAAGTTTGCTCTACACTCACTTGTATCCAGCGAAGCGAGTGTCTTCCATCCTAATGCCCGACACATGGATTGGAAGTTCCTGTCTAAATTGGACAGACTTCACCTGGTTTTCAGGAAGCTTCTCACCTTTTGGTGAAGCCTCCATGTGGTGCAACAGCAATGAGCAGGAGCTCGTTACCATCCGGCGCAAAATCGACAGTGCTTGTCCTCACGACTACCACTGATTCGATTCTCCATCATCACCTCATCTTCTCCCCCATGTATGACGAGGCGCGTTTTGATACATTTCTTTCATCAACGTCTCGCCATGCATTTCCTTCATTTCTCCTCCCCTCCTCTCGCACTCCTCTATTCTTCTCTCCTCGTCTGTCTCCTCGCTCTCCGGATCGTATGTATAGTTGCATCTCATGATCATCTCTAACGATGCTATGCATACTTTCCTTTCCTTCACACTGCTCTTCTCCATTCCTCTTTCTCCCTGCCTTCTCCGTCCTCTCTTTTTCATCCTTCTCCACCCACTCCTGACGTCCTCCTCCTTCTGCATATTCGGGACTCCTCTCCTTCTCAAGTCGTCACCACAACTACTTGAGAATTGGAGTTGAAGTTTCATTTGATCTCAGCTTCCATGGTCATCTCTCTTTTTGATGTTGCCAAAAAGGGGGAAAGTTGGGAAAGACAGAGTCAGTGAGCAACCCTTTCCTTTGGTTACTCATGTCCCTATTTCTTGACTGTAGATGGGATAGCTAAGGATCACCAGAAGGATGACGTTTCAGAAGAGACCTCAATTCAACGGAACACAAGTGAGAGTGGAACAAGCTTAGGAACATGAAGACACGAAGACAGAAGATGAAGATCAAGAAGTTCAAGGCGCAGCCAAGCAGACTGCTGGAGTCCATGGGTTTCCCATGTTGTTTTTGTTTTTCTTTTTACTCCAATGTAAGTCTTGCCCTGTACCTCGACTGATGGCTTATCAGT
Source organism: Salvia miltiorrhiza (assembly GCF_028751815.1). Taxonomy (NCBI): domain Eukaryota; kingdom Viridiplantae; phylum Streptophyta; class Magnoliopsida; order Lamiales; family Lamiaceae; genus Salvia; species Salvia miltiorrhiza. The sequence continues at coordinate 3,902 of NW_026651408.1, read as the reverse complement.
CTTCTTTAATGAAATGAACTTCTTATTGATCTCAACCTGAAGACAATGACTCTTTGTCCAGGCTTTGATTATGGTTTTTCTGTCTTCTTTTTGTTCTGTTTTAGAACTGTTTTCGTTCTTACTCTAAGTACAAGTTTTTAGGTTCTATTGTTAAGGGGGAACTGTTTTTACCCCATGTTTAGAACTTGTACTGTGAGTTCAGTCTTTTTGCTGTCGAGAACTGCTGTGTGGTTTTGGCATCATCAAAAAGGGGGAAATTGTTGGAAACATTGGGGAATATTCTAACCCTTGTTTTGATGATACCAAAATTCATAGGACTTATATGTAATAGACTAGAATCGTTTAGAACTCAAGTGTTAGAGTTCGTTTCTAGTTTAGTTGCGGTGTCGAAGACTGAAGACTGAAGATATCAGTTGAAGTATCAGTTGAAGACTGATTATTTAATGCGCGCAAAGAACTGATACTAAAGTCAAGTATCAGTTGAACATTCCTCCTAGGACTGATCTTCCAACGTTCAGAGGAAGCCACGTACGCACAAGTACAGCCGCATTAAATGCAGAGATCTCAGAATATCTTATCTCTGCAGAGGTCATTCCTATCTGGTGGTTACTTTTCAGAGATGTCACATCTCCTGTCCATCAAAGAGAGTCGTTTCCACACAAACAAGGAACCTCGAAGATTGAAGCCTCAGCCCAAATTCGAATTGCTCTCCAACGGAAGAAATCTTGAGGATGATTTACGCCAACGGATCTATTCAAGAGTTCTCCTACAAATAGCTCTCGAGGATCACTTCAACCTTGACCGATTCAACGACATAAGCTGAAGCTCTGCCAAAATTGCTACTCAGCCTAAAGCTTAACCGCCCCAAAGCTTGAATCGAAGAAGAGAATTCCAAAGCCAAAATCAGTCACTACTGATTACATACATTCTCTTAGACCCTAAGCATATATCTGTTTACCCAGAAGCCAAAGGTCAAACTTGCTTCAAAGAACTTGTTCTTTGCAAGTATAGTTGGCACTCGTTCAAACCTCCTCCCCATAAGAGTGTTTGAGTGGTTCGGAGTTAAGGAAGGTACTCTGAACTCTGAGTGAAAAGTCTGAGCACGAGGTGTGCTTAGCAGGGAAATCCTACGCGAGGTGTCTGGGTGCTGAAGATGGGTTTTCTTCAGTTTACGGTTGTGTGCACCAGGCAAGCACACGGGTACAGTTTGCAGTGCACCAGTGAAGCACTTGCGGAGTGGATTGTTGGTCTGATCAACCAACCGTGGATGTAGGAAAGGGTTTTTCCGAACCATGTAAAAGTCTCTGTGTTATTTACAGCTTTCAGTTTTACATTCTTACTTGTGCTATTTCAATTGATAAAACTGAACACTGAATAACAGCAAAGAGAAACCTTAATCCAACAACCTGCTCCACCGAGGCTATTACGAAACTAAGTTTAATTTCCACTACGTATGATATCAATCTGACTGAACTATCCTCTGATAGTAAGGAAGAGTGATATCATCTCTATCTTTGTAAACATGACTGAAGCCCTTACTTGGATCAGTTAAGTTCCAGTAACTTAACTGATAACTCATTACTGAAGAGCTTTCAGTATCAGTCCTCAACCCTGTTGGTCAAAACTGATTTCAGTAAAACAAGAGTCCTTGTTTGCGTGCAAAGTTTCGATTTGATCTCTGACTGAGATCCCTCTGATTGAGGTCAGTAGATTAAGTCAAAAATAGTCTATAGGTGTATTCCCCCCCCCCTCCCCCCCATACACCTATTCGAGACCCTCAGGACCTAACAGATGTTTGTCCTCATTTTAGTGGTTTTAGCTAAATGAATTATTAAGGTACAATTTAGTGAAACTTGAGATGGCATATTGTCTGAATTGGTAGATTCCAAGTACTTTTTTTTTATCAGAAAAAATAGTATTATTACTAAAATCACCGGCACCAGAAGTGCCTAATACCCAAACAAAGATTACACCCCAATGAGGTGAAAACTCACCCTCCCCAAAGAAAACGCAAGAGATCAGAAACTTGAAAAAAAAATATTAGTATAAAAAAAATATCTGCTTGTTTTTCTTCCAGGGCCAACTCGCCAGAGCTGATCCGCAGCGCCAGAGCAGCAGGGCAGAGCAGCAGAGCAAAGCAGCCAGAGCAGAGCAGCCAAAGCAAAGCAGCCAGAGCAGAGAAGCCGAGCTGAGCAGCCAGAGCATAGCAACCGAGCAGAGCAACAGAGCAGAGCACCTGAGCAGAGCAGCCAGAGTAGAGCAGCAGAGCATAGCAGCCAGAGCACAGCAGCCGAGCACAGCAGGAGAGCAGAGCACCCGAGCAGAGCAGCCAGATCAGAGTAGACAGAGCAGAGCATCCGAGCAGAACAGCCGAGCAGAGCAACAAAGCATAGCAGAGCATCCAGAAGCAGCCAGAGCAGAGCAGAGCAGCATAGCAGCAGCCAGAGCAGAGCAACCAGAGCAGTTCAAAAATCTTGGTGCAACAACTTTGATGATGTATTTAACACCATAGAGTAATAAGAGCCCCAACACATACAACATAAAGAGGACCATATTATAGGAAAATTTGGCCTCTCGAACATAATAACTTGCATAGAAACTAAATAGCTTAGAACACAGAACACATAGAGCAAATACTTAGAAGATAAAAAACTGAAATATAATTAGACATAACTAGCACTCGAATCTGGGATTAGCACAGGGTTATGCTTGGAAGTCCCTTTTTCATCCTTGTATGCCATATCTGGATTCACTTCCAAAAACAGCTCATACAACTTCTGCAGCGGGAGGTTTTCCAACAACAAGTTTCCAATTTGTTCATCATCGTATTCATACGACAGACGACGAAACAACTCATGGACTTCACTCTTCAGTTTCATAGTATCTTCTCTGAGGCTTTTGTAGATGATCTCCAAACTTTTGGGCGAAGTTGGAATACTCCATTCAGCCGACTTCATCTTCTTCGTCGGTGTTAGTTTGGCTGCAGTAGAATGTTTTTTGGGAGTGATGTGATCTGCCATTATTGAAGACTGAGAGGTAGAAAGCTATGAAGTAGAATAGTGAATATTAGGGTTAATGGCGTGCTTTACAATTTATAGGGGAAGATCGTCTGTTTGCATACCCCAATTTATGTTTTTTTTTTTTGAGGCTCAATACACTTTGATATGCACGTAATAGCCAATCTCAAATTAATGCCTCTTTAATTATTGATCTTATTCTTTTGATATTTTCCCCCAAAAATTGTGCCAAAATTTTCGTACCAGTTTTTTCTGATAAGACTTTGTCTATAGGATTTTTTTTTTAATTATTATAAGTGATAAGACTTTATCTATAGCATTGTTTTATTATTATTATTATTATAAGTGATAAGTGATAATCATATTTTCCCTAAAACAGATGTATCAAAAATAGAAAAATTCAAATATATTAGTATTATGAGGCGTTGGCAAACACCCTCTTAACATCAAATTCAAATATATAGAATTTCATAAGAAAAAAAAAACATTCGAAAACATTAACAAGACAAAAATCAAATATATCAATATTAATGAAAATAAATTTCAATAAACTAAAATAAAATAGAAAAAATAAATGTTACACACTGAGCATATCACTCGATAACTCAATAACCATGTGTTATAAGACAATATATTAAAATAAATTAGTGAAAATGAAATAAAAAGAATATAAAATAAAATGAAATTACTATAGTAGTGAAAATAATGTCATACACTAAAACATAAATGAATGACTATAATTGTGAAAATAATATTATACGTTGAGCATATCGATCAATATCTCAATAAAAATATACTATACGACAAGATATCAAAATAAATTAGTGAACTCAAAATAAAAAAACTAAAACATAAAAAAGAAATTACTATAGTAGTGAAAATAAT
>NW_026651407.1:0-10000 GCF_028751815.1 Salvia miltiorrhiza | reverse complement strand
TGATTGAGAGAGAGAGAGCGTGAATGAGAGAGTGAGTGAGATTAGGGTTAAATAGAAAATGACATGCTTAACCTTTTGATTATAAAATAAATGAAAATTAATAAAATTAATCAATTAAATTACCACCATTAGATTAAGTTAGATCAATGAATCAGATTTGGTCTTCATTCTCTATATAGGGGAGTGGTCTCCATTGAACTCTCCCCTATATATATATATATATATATATATATATATATATATATATATATAAATATTCATCTCTCTCTATATAATATATATGTAATGTACGTGTTTATATGCATGTATACAAGGGGTAAAATTGATGGATATTACAAAGATGTATATTGAATATTTTTTTCATAAATCAAATTTCACGATTTTTAAGAAATAAATGGTAAATAACGTTATTTTGGGTGATGATCATTTTATACATAAGATATTTATATTGCATATATTTTTCAGGGCGAAGGTGCAGATTGGTCCCTAAACTCGACCCCCCTAGAGCGTTGAGCCCCCCATACTCAGTCAAGGCGTGTTGACCTCCCTGAACTCCCGAGAAAAAGGTGCAACTAAACCTACGAGTTTAACGGCGGTTTAACGCCGTTAAACGTTTTTTTTTCTAGTCATCTCCGGCTAGAGCACCGTCACCACCGCTCGCCTCCCCTTCATTTCTCTCTCGTGTTTCCGGCAACGGATCTGTCCTCCCTCTCTTTCTCTCTCGCATCTCTGATAGCAGATGACCAAGGATGGAGCGCCGCCGCTTGCCTCTCCCTCATCCCTTTTCTCGCGTTTCCGGCAACGGATCTGTCCTCCCTTTCTCTCTCGCATCTCCGATAGCGCCGGACGACCAAGGATGGAGCGTCGCCGCCGCCGCTCGCCTCCCCCTCATCCCTCTCTCGTATTTTCGGCAACAGATATGTTCTATCTCTCTCTCTCTCTCTCTCTCTCTCTCTCTCGCATCTCCGACAGCGGACGACCAAGGATGGAGCGCGCCGTTGCCGCTCGCCTCATCCCTCTCTCACGTTTCCGGCAGCGGACGGCCAAGAAGGAGCCGCCGCTACAGATCTGCTTCGGTTACGCCTCGCATTTGGTTGGGGTGGGGCGCTCTTCGGAGAAGAAGTGGCGCCGGCAAGATTTCCCCTTTCAACAGATGAATGTCGCCGGAAAATTGAAGGAATCCAACCGGAGAAGATGACAAAAAAAATTGTTAAACCGCCGTTAAACTCGTGGGTTTAGTTGCACCTTTTTTTCGGGAGTTCAGGGAGGTCAACGCGCCTTGACCGAGTATGGGGGGCTCAACGCTATAGGGGGTCGAGTTCAGAGACCAATCTGCACCTTTGCCCTATTTTTTATTTATGAAAAAATATTCAATACATCTTAAATTAAATATTTGGTTAAGAATAAATTTAGTCTAATCACAGAACTAAATTAATCTTAATTAATTCATCCAAACACTAGGTTGTCAGGCCCAGCGACTCAAACCCTAGAGAGGGCAACGACTTGAGGAAGAAGGCAAGAAGAGAAGAGGGACATCAATCCCAGGAATATCGGAACAACTAGGGTTTTAATTGGCGTGTCAGCTAAACCCTAGCCGTCAGACTACCACAATATAAACAAGTATCAACTAGGTCAACAGCCATTCATTCGTATTCGCAGCTACTCCACCTACTCACGCTCTCAACTCTCTGGACTTGCTCGATCTCTACGCCTCCACGCTCTCATATTCTGGATTGGGGCTTGCTCGGACTAGTCAGACAGACCAGCCAGACAGACCAGTCCGACCGACGAGATTCACTATCTCACCTTTGCTCTACTAATTCAATCATCTTTACGCTTTATATTCGTTTTTCTTATCAATTAATCTGAATTGTTTGATTGACTTGAGCGTCGGAGGCCCTTCCATTGACACCCCCCACCGGTGCTCCTAGAAGGGCTCTAACGTGTTTGTGGTTTCAGGTTGCTAGTGTCCACCGACCCGGACGTACCTGACATCCTATTCAAGTGATTGTTGGATCCATCCCCAACAATTTGGCGCCCACCGTGGGGCCCTAGCAATCAAGCGAATCAACGCACTTTTCGTAGATCTCTTCGAGCAACAATCATGTCTGACGGTCGTGACGGATCTGAAACTCCTGACGCACCCCACGTGGTTGCTCAAACCGATCAGGCTGACCTCGCTGCCCAGGTCGCCGCCCTGACTGAACAGATGAATCAGGAGCGGGAGAGATGCAAGAAGTTGGAAAAGAAGAACGCCAACTTGTATGACCGTCTCGAAGCTATGGAGCCCATCGAGATCATCGAACCTCCCGGCTTCCGAGCCCGAGTGTCTTCCATGCAGCCCTTGGGAGACACACCGATCAGTCGTAAGGACGAATCCAACCATCTCGTGATGGATTCGTCATCTTCGGTAAGAAGCCGTAATGTAGTAGGTAATCAGACTGACCCTGGTCGTGCGACTTTGATTGCAGGTATTAAAACGACAACATCTGCGCTGGAGCAAGTACGGGAACTTGGTCAACTCAACCCGGATGCCAGAGCCGCAGGAACACTCCGACAAGATAGAACAACCACCACCGGAGGACAACATGCTCGAACCATCTTCACCACGCCGGGCGCAGCAATGAGCAATGCCGCCGTTGGAGGCATATAACCTGCCATACTGGGGCTCAACCAGACGATCACGCCAACACAAGTTAACCAACAGGCTGATGGACACGGTCTAAGGGAGTTCACCCAGGACCAGTTGTTTACCAATGAATTCTCCCAACCAACCACAACTGGCCTATACGCAATCAGAGATGAGGACTTGGCAAGAAAGTTGGCGGAAATGGAGGCCTTGATCCAGCGAATCCCCGGTGTCCCGGCACCCATCCACAAAAGTTTAGAGAACTACTATGCCGACTCGCCATTTGTGGATGAAATTGCCTTGGTGGAAATGCCCATCAAGTTTAGCTTTCCGAGCATGCAAATGTTTGACGGTACGACGGATCCGACCGACCACATCGCTCAGTACAAGCAAAGGATGTTCACTGCCGCAATTCCTCGTAAATTAAGGCAGGCCTGCATGTGTAAGGGGTTCGGTTCTAGTCTGACAGGACCGGCCCTCCAGTGGTACACTAACCTTTCAAATTATTCTATTTCAAGTTTTGCTCAACTAACAGATATATTTGTGCAGCAATATGCTAGTAGCAAGAAACTTGAAAAGATATCGGAGGATCTACACGTCGTGGTGCAACACCGTGGTGAGTCTCTCCGAGACTATATCAGCCGATTCAACAAGGAGAAGGTGTCCATCACCAACTGCAACACCCAGACAGCGGTCACCGCCTTTCAAAAGGGTCTCCTGCCCGACTCAGACCTCTACAAAGACCTCACCAAATACCCTTGTAGAACAACGGAGGACGTGCTTGCCAAGGCTGGGCATAATTCAAGTGGGAGGAAGATCAATACAGACATCACCGATCTTCACCAAGCAGAAACTCTAGAAGAGACTCCAGGGTGGAAAGGAGGACGAGTGATAGGCGGTCTGAGCCTTACCCACCTCCACGACAAGAATATCGAAGGAGACAGTATGACCAACCTTACGAGACGCGACCACGTGAAAGGGCTAAGATACCAGAGTACAACATGTCCATCTCGCCAGCTGAGGCATTCCTAGCTCTCAAGAATCTAGGCAACAAAGTAAACTGGCCGGAAAAGATGAGGGCACCAGCCGACCGGAGAGATAGATCTAAGTGGTGCGAGTTTCATGCCGACCATGGACACCGAACAGAGGATTGCATTGCACTACGATTGGAAGTGGCGCATTTACTCAAAGAAGGTCACCTAACTGAGTTCCTAACAGACAAGGGTCAACACACCCTAAAGTATGGAAGTGATAGACGAGACGAGCGCAGAGAAGTCACCCCACCCAACCCGCCAAACCATGAGAGAACAGTCAATGTCATTTCTGGCGGATCAGAGGTTAGCGGGATTACACACTCTGTTGTAAAGAGGCATACCAGGCAAGCCAGGTCTAGCAGAACGAGAAAAAGTGCGACTGGTCAAGCTATGGCGGACCAGCCAACCCAGACAATCAGCTTTCAAACTACGGAATCAGACAAGCTTCTTAACCCTCATCATGATGCTCTAGTTATTTCTATTTATATTGCAAATTGTTTAACGAAATGAGTGTTGATCGATAACGGCAGCTCTGCCAATATCATGTTTATTAATGCTTTCAGGGAGATGGGTTTGAACGAGTCAAACATAACTAGGGCTGTCCTCATAGGCTTCAGCGGTGAGAGCAAGACAATCGTGGGGGAGATCGACCTTCCCGTCTACACCGAAGGGGTTAATTTGTCAACAAGATTCCTGATGATTGATGCCCCCTCCGCATTCAACGGCATCCTCGATCGCCCGTAGATCCACGACATGGAAGCAGTCCCTTCCACCTTTCATCAAGTGGTGAAATTTCCGACCAAGTGGGGCGTCAAAGAGATCAGGGGAGAACAAAAGGACTCCAGATCCTGCTACCAGACCACCATAAAGACAAAACATGCTCAATAGCAATTACAGGAAGAGGGTTCGTCCAACACCAAGACGGACCAGTCACCATAGCTAGAGCAACATGTGCAGCATGACCAACCAAACCAACCCGACAAGCCCGACAATCGAAAGCGGTCTGCTAGATTTGTTGAAGAAGAAGCTATGGAGATACACGAAATCCAAATCAATACAGACTATCCGGATCATAAAGTCCGGATAGGGGCACAACTCGATCCCAAACTGAGAGATAAGCTTATTTTATTTCTTACTGAGCATTATGATTGTTTTGCTTGGTCCCATGAGGGCATGATAGGGATTGATTCGAGCATTATTGTTCACAGGTTATAGGCAGACCCACATTATCCACCAAGGAAGCAGAAACGAAGAAAATTTGCTCCCGAAAGAAACCAGATCATCAATGAAGAAATCACAAAGCTCCTACGGAACGAACTCGTCCAGGAAGCACATTACCCTGAATGGCTAGCTAATGTGGTGGTAGTAAAGAAAAAGAGTGGCAAGTGGCGCGTGTGTATCGACTTCACAGACCTCAACAAGGCGTGCCCGAAGGACTCGTTCCCTCTACCACATATTGACATGCTAGTAGATGTGACAGCTGGCTATGAGCTATTGAGTTTCATGGATGCATACTCTGGATACCATCAAATACGAATGCACCCTGACGACGAGGAGAAGACGTCATTCATGACCAACATAGGGCTATGGTGCTACAAGTATATGCCATTTGGATTGAAGAATGCTGGAGCAACGTACCAACGCCTAGTCAAGAAGATGTTCGGGAGATTAATTGGGCATATGATGGAGGTCTACATCGACGACATGCTCGTCAAGTCCATCCAGGCGAAGTATCGTATTGATCATCTCAGACAAACATTCAACATCCTAAGGAAGTACAATATGAAACTAAGTGTTCATTTAGTGTAACTGCAGGGAAATTCCTAGGCTACATGGTGACGCAAAGAGGGATAGAGGCCAACCCTGCTCAAATTGATTCGATCCAGAGGATCTCTTCACCGACGTGTGTGAAAGACGTCTAGAAGCTGACTGGGAGGATAGCCGCACTTAGTCGTTTTATATCAAAGTCATCCGAAAGGTGCAACCCATTCTTCAACACCTTACGAAAAGCCAAATCGTTCGAGTGGATAGAGGAGTGCGAATCCGCCCTACAGGAACTCAAGCAGTACCTAACCAGCCCACCTCTGCTAGCTAAACCAAAGGATCGTGAAACCTTGCTAGTCTACTTGGCCGTGTCCGATACAGCCGTGAGTGCGGTGTTGGTCAGGGAGGATGACGGAAAGCAATCTCCAATTTACTATGTGAGCAAGTCTCTTTTGGATGCAGAAACACGGTATAGCCAGTTGGAGAAACTAGCTCTCGCATTGGTACACGCAGCTAGAAAGCTACGCCCTTATTTTCAGTGCCATCCAATCCAAGTCATAACCACCTATCCACTCAAGGCCATTCTCCACAAACTAGAACTCTCAGGACGACTGACCAAGTGGGCAGTGGAGTTGAGTGAGCATGACATAACATTCAAGCCGCGCACGGCTCTTAAGTCTCAGGTACTAGCAGATTTCTTAGTTAATTTTACTCCTAACCTTACCATGCAGGCCGACAAGGAACTCTGCTGCATGACCGAGCAACCCGACCAAGTCGAAGCTTGGAGATTATATGTAGACGGGTCCAGTAATATGCGAGGAAGTGGACTAGGTCTTGTCCTCATCTCACCACTAGGCGACGTGATGGAGCAGTCCATCCGCTGTGAGTTCAAAGCCACCAATAATAAAGCAGAGTACGAAGTCATGCTAGCCGGACTCAGACTAGCAAAGGAAATGGGAGTTAAGCGAATCAGCGTGTTCAGTGACTCTCAGCTCATGGTCAACCAAATACAAGGCGCTTACCAAGCCAAAGATGCTAAGATGGTCGCCTATCTGGGCAAAGTCAAGGAACTTCAGTCCAGCTTTGAGGAGTTCACCATAGCCCAAGTTCCGAGAGGAGACAATAGCCACGCAGATGCCCTCACCAATTTTGGGTCGTCTATCCAAGCCGCATATAGCCCAAGATAATCCCGATCATCTGCCTCAAACGGTCTGCCATTCGAAAAGACAAGGAGGACCAGGTGGTGGAAGTATCACTCGAACAGACTTGGATGACCCCTATAATGGAGTACTTGGAGCATGACAAGCTACCTGACGATAGGAATGAAGCCCGCCGACTTAGGGCGCAGGCCGCCCGATTCTCCATTATTCAATGTAAGTTATACAAACGTTCTTTTACCGGTCCATACTTAAAATGCATTAACCCTGCAGAGGCGAGATACGTCTTATCTGAGTTGCATGAAGGGGAGTGTGGAAACCACTTAGGTGGGAGAAGCTTAGCCCACCGAGCATTAACCAATAGATATTATTGGCCTACCATGAAAGCCGACTCAGCCAACTACGTCAAAAGATGCGATAAATGCCAACGGTTCGCTCAAGTGTCACACCTACCCCCGGAACCACTGACCGCCATTACATCACCATGGCCTTTTATGAAATGGGGGATGGATATCGTAGGCAAGCTACCTACAGCACCTGGACAGAAGGTATGCATGCTAGCCGTGACATATTACTTTAGCAAGTGGATCGAGGCAGACTCATTCCACCAAATACGAGATAAGGAGGTCAAAAGCTTCATCTAAAAAAACTTGATTTGTCGATATGGGGTGCCAAAGGAGATCGTCACGGACAACGGATCACAATTCATCAGTGCAGAATTCCAAGACTTTTGTAAGTTTTGGAATATCAAGTTGAGCTTCTCCACCCCAAGGTACCCACAGGCAAACGGACAAGCAGAGTCTTCCAACAAGACCATCATGAACACTCTTAAGAAGAGATTGGAAAAGGCTAAGGGAAAGTGGGCAGACGAACTACCCGGCGTACTCTGGTCATACCGAACGACCACAAGAACTTCGACAGGAGAAACTCCTTTCTCATTAGCCTACGGAATGGAAGCAGTAATACCCACCGAAAGTGAAGTGCCTACCGCCAGGTACGAGCTCACCACAGACACCGACAATCAAGAGGCTATGTGCCATGTGTTAGACCTACTCGATGAGAAAAGAAACAAGGCGAACATCAGACTTGCCTCATATCAACAAAGTGTTGCCAAACACTACAACAAGCACATCCGTACCCGAACATTCCAACCAGGTGATTGGGTACTCCGTAAAGTATTTCAGAACACCAAGGAAGCAGGAGTAGGCAAGCTTGCCCTAAATTGGGAAGGTCCCTACCTGATCACTAAAGTAGTCGGGCACGGGACATACAAGTTACAAACGACAAACGGACGCGACATCAATAATAGCTGGAATGCCATCCATCTCAAGCAGTATCACGTCTAACTCTACACTCCTTTACTTTTTTAGGTCTTACGAGACCCACCCAACCTACTATACGATCACTGACCTTTCTATGCAGGTCAAAACTACATTCGGGCTTGATCCCTTAAAAGGGTATGTAGGCAGCTCCACGGAGCGCCACCTCTACCAACCAGTCATCCATACCATACATAAGGCACATCGACTTAGAGTTTTTAGATGAAGCTACAATTAGCCACATGCTACATTGGAGGGACAACCTCGTTTTTCGACACATACCCCAACCAACTGAACCAGCCCTACGTACACTATGCCTAACTGAGCTTTTGTTAAATTAGGAGGAAGAATGCTAAGTTGGAGTTTTTGGATCAAAAACCGCGTGTTCGAATTCAAAGTGGTGCACAGTAGAGCTAACTTGTGCAGAGCTGACTATACAGAGCTGACTGTGCAGAGCTGACTGGTACAGAGCCGACCTGTGCAGAGCTGACATGTGCAGAGCTGACTAGTGCAGAACCGACTGGTACAGAGCTGACCTGTGCAGAGCTGACTGGTGCAGAGCTGACTTGTGCAGAGATGACCTTGTGCAGAGCTAACCTGTGCAGAGCTGACTGTGCATAGCTAACTTGTGCAGAGCTAACCATGTACAGAGCTGACCTTGTGCAGAGCTGACTGCGCAGAGCTGACTGTGCAGAGCTGACTGGTGCAGAGCTGAATTGTACAGAGCTAACCTTGTGCAGAGATGAGCTTGTGCAGAGCTGACTGTGCAGAGCTAACCTTGTACAGAGCTGACTTGTGCAGAGCTGACTTCGTGCAGAGCTGACTTTGAGCAGAGCTGTTTACTTCGCCAGAGCTGTCTACTTCGCCAAAGTTGCATACTCTGCCAGAACTTCCTACTCTGCTCTGCCATCCGACCTCGCCAGCGCTGCCGACTTCGCCAGAGCTCCCTACCTCGTCAGCGCTGCCAACTTCGCCAAGCTTCCAACCTTGCCAGCGCTGTCAAACTTCGCCAGAGCAGTCTACATCGCCAGCGCCTAAAATCACGCACAAGGTCGCCAACGCTGGCAATCATTTGCCAGAGCTGCCGAGACTCGACGAGCACCTTTTCCTTCGCCAGTGCTGTAACACCCCGACTTTTCCTTAATAGAATTTCACGAGAAATTTTGAAATTAGAAATATTTTAGTTAAGTTTAATGAGAAGTCGATTAATTACCGAACTAGGATTTAAGAATTTTATGGAAATGTTAGCATAGACGATATTTTGAGGCCTATTAAGATTAGATTATCGTGTAGGTCCACTTGATAGAAGGCTTTAGCACTGATTTTACAAGAAGAGAATTGTGCAAGATTTTTCTACAGGCTTGTTATCAAGGTGGGTTTTTATTTTCCAAAGTATGTTTTGAGTTATTAAGCTCTACTTGTTTTATGCAAATGCAAATGAATGTCCATGTTAAAATGTTTTTATCTCTCTATTGTTTAAAGTGCTCCTATGTTCTCTAACGATCGGGTCCTAGCCGGCGTAGCGATTGGATCGCCTTGGTTAGGATTGTGTACACACAAGGGGGTATTGTGGGCTGCTCCCACTTGCCTCAAACTGTCAGACTTGGGCTGCTCCCATTTCTGAAACATGCATGGTAGTGGACCTCTGTGGGCTACTCCCACATGTTCACATTATAGGCGAAGCACTAGTAGAGAGAAGACTGAAAATGGATCCACAATTTATTTTAAGTATGCATGGAATGCTTTCAAATATTTCTATGTTGTACTGTTCATAGCATGGATTATTCTTTTAAATGAATTTTTCAAATGTTTTCAAATGGCTAAACCCACTGAGTATATTAGTACTCAGCCCTGCAATTGTTTTCAAAACCTTTTGCAGGTTGAGCGGCAGATGGTGACGTGCGAGGCTGAGGGAGGGTGTTGCTGTATTTTTAGATAAATGCCAAGAATAAATTCTGCTGCCATAATATTGTCTAAGATGAATAATATTTGGGATTAGCTATTTTAATATTCTTTGCCTATTTAATATGAACTCGTATTGTCATCGCTTTCCTAGCGATTATTCCTCACATATAATATTTGCTCAGTATTAAATGT
>NW_026651406.1:0-10000 GCF_028751815.1 Salvia miltiorrhiza | reverse complement strand
GGACGAAAGTAGTAATAAGACTACAATTTTTGTGGACGAAGGAGGTACTAATTATACCATCAATCAAACTTTTTACAATTATACCCTAATGTATGTGAAATTACAAATTAATACATATACTATGTTGGGAAAATTATAAAGTTTTGATATTATACCTAAACTTTTCACTGATGATGATATGCTTGCTGATGTAACTTGTAGATTGCAGTTCATTTGTTAAATAACGTGTTCCTTTTGTTTACAGGTTCACATCTTAAAACCTTATCAAGTATGAGTTGCTAGAAGTGCATGAAGACTTACTCCAGATAATTCAAGGACTAGCCTTGTTGATATTTGCCACTGAGCTAAAAATGTAAAAGCATGCTTGAAGCTGATCATGTTGACATTGTTGATGCTAAAATGGGATCCTAGCCGATCAAAAGCTATGTCAGCCCTAGTCAACAATAACTAAAGGCGAAGTTATTATACAGAGGTTCTACTCAAACAACACAATATTTATTACGGATCTCTTAGTATCTGGAGATCTTATTAGAAGAAGTCCGAGGAAAATCATAATATTAGCATCTACATTATACGATGAACAGACATTTGACAGTGACATCCCATGGATCAAATGTGAAGATTTCAACGCCTAAACTATCAGATTTTGAAGATATTCTCTCCAATATATTCAAATTCTGGAGTATAAATACCATGCAACATCCATTGAAGGACTTACCAGAAATGTCGCACATTTAAATTTATAAAGCATTCAAGCTACTACTCTCTTATCACAAGAACTCAGCGTATTTCTAAAGAAGAGAATCCTCGACTGTTTAAAAGTTATCTGTTGGTAATTCACGCTTTGATCTTTCCAAGACTAACTACAAATATTTCCTTAGTGTATAAATGATTCTCTTAGTTATTTTAAGAATAGATCTGAACACGCTGAAACTATACTATTATTCTTCATTGTAATTGATATGTATTAGCTATTAGAAGTAAATCAACAAGTAAGCTACTATGTCGTAATTTGAAAACTAAAATTGTATTCAGAAGCAACTGAGGAAATTGCATTAACGGTCACGGTAGCATAACTTGTGGATCAGTTTGAGGAAACTAACTGATCAGCTAACCTACAACTCTAAACAATGAATCCGGAGCTAGTGGATTCTCTTGTAACTTAGGCTAGTGAATGAAGGAATACCAAACTCCCATCGACCCTATAAACACAACTATCGTTGACACACTGCTCAAAACCATAAGTTTTGACCACGTCATCGAAACGTTTGTCCCAGGATCGTGAAGCTTGCTTAAGTCCATAAATGGACTTCTTGAGCTTCCACACTAGATGCTCCCCACCTTCCTTGATGAACCCCTCTGGTTGTAGCATATAGATATCTCTATCTTCCTCAAGATACCCATTCAAGAATGTGGTCTTGACATCTTTTTGCCACACCTCTAGGTTCATATGGGCAGCCATGGCCAAGAGAGCTCAAATAGACTTAAGCATGGCTACTGGCGAAAAAGTTTCCTCATAATCGATACCAGGTCGTTGAGTATAACCCTTCGCCACTAGTCTCGCTTTGAAGGCCATAACCTTCTCGCCCGATCCTCTCTTGCGTTTGTATACCCATTTGCAACCAATGGCCTGACGACCCACATGAAGCAAACATTTCTCGTATACATCCATGGCAGTTATGGATTCATATTCAGAAAACCATACATGCTTCCCATTGAAGAGCATCTGGATCTGCTAGTGCTTCTGAGTAAGTCCAGGGATCTTCTTTGACAAGCTCATCATCAACTAAATCCATCATATCGATTGGGCGGTTTGCCCTTTATTGCCCTCTCACTACGACGTGGCACTATTGCAGATCCAGTATCGACAACTTGTGCGTTTTCTGATGAGACTTGAGGTACTACATCTTGCACAATTGGTTGAGTTGGTTGACTTGTCGTGCCAATGTCTTTGACCTCACCGAGGACGATTTTGCTCCTACTTTTGTGGTTATTTACATAGTTCTCTTCCAAGAATCTTGTGTTAGTGCTAATAACGACTTTTTGATCCTTAGGACAATAAAAATAACCACCTTTCGTTCCTCTAGGATATCTTATAAAAAGCTTTACTTCAGTTCTAGGGCTCAACTTATCGCCATCCTTGTTCAGCACGTGTGCTGGACTGCCCCAAACCCGGATGTAGTTAAGAGAAGGCTTGCGCCCTGATGATCACTATTTTATTAGCAACAAAAATACCGCAACTAACACGGTGTAATCGTAGCACAGAAATAGCAAGCAGAGTATCGTATCCACAGAGACTGTAAAACGAAATTACTTTATCTATCTCCTAAACAGACTCTCACAGTATGCAGGTAAATGAAAGCAGGAAGGTTTAATTAACTTAAACTAAAACGCAAATAACAATAATTAAAAACACGTAGGAAAATTCGAATATTAAAAGACAACTGATCCTAGGGTAGTAAATTCATTAACTAAATCCACATAATAAATCTATTAATCATATGTACCAGTTTAATCCAGTTATGATGAGAGATCACTTAATTAATCAATCACTCTCGCTAGAGCAGCAACGATCGTAGATTAGTAAATTATCTATCTCCGTTAGGTCTCAAGAAAATCTACTAACTCCCAATAGCTCCTAAGAATAGCTCCCTATGATCCACCTATCTCCGCTAGGTCTCAAGGTTAAAATCATATCATACATTCATGAATCCGCTAAACAGTTATCTCCGCTAGGTCTCAAACCGAATAGCTAAACATGCAAACTATTGATCAGATAATTCACAAGAAATTAAGCACCAGGAATTATGAATCATAAACTGGAAGGCACAAAGGTATTAACAAATAAATCACATAAATTCAATCAACTATTTACAAACCCTAGAATCAGCTAAAGGGAACTAGCCAGACATGCTGCAATAAAACATAAACATAATTAAGAAGAATGCAATTATAAAAACTAAATTGTATAAAAAACGAATGAAAACGATTGTAGCGGCTTGAATCTTCAGTCTTGATCCAAGCCTTGAAAACTAGAAAGCAATAAAATTTTGAAAGCTAGAAAACTGAAAAATAAAATCTGGGAACTGAAAAAGGAACCCAAAATAGGTCAAAAGAAGACCTATTTATAGTACCAGGGTAAAATACAGAGTTTGAGCTCGAAAAGGACTTTAAAAACGAATAAAAATGCAAAATAACGGGCTGACGGCGACCCCGCGGCGGGCAGGCGGCGGTCGCCGCCTTCTTCTTTAATTCTCCACTGCACGCGGCGGGCGCCCGGCGGGCGCCGCCTGATCGCCAGCCACGCCGATTTCTCGGCGGGCTGAGCGGCGGGCGCCGGCTGGGTCGCCGGCTGCTGTCCAAAAACTCCTCTTCAGACGGCGGTCGCCGGCTGGGTCGCCGGCAGCTCCGTTTCTCCCTTTTCTCGAGCTCTTCAAGCTCGTTTCGTCGATTTATGCATCCGGAACACTTGTAACTTGATATTTGGATCTTCAACATCCATATGTAGCTTTCAAAACACTCAAACCTAAAGCAAAATAACCAAAACCATACCCAAAAGTAATATCACAAAAGAATATGAAACTTAAACCAAATGATATCACAACCAAGCATAATTCTAGCACTTTGAACTCTTAAACACTCCTAAAAACAATGCAAAATGAGTGTTTATCAACTCCCCCAAACTTACATCATTGTTCGTCCTCGAATAATGGAAAGAATAAACTCAATAAACACGAATGGGCAGAAATTTGGATCACAGAGGCCTCAGAAAAACGTAGAAAGTTAGAATTCTCAAATCTCCAACAAGTAAACACAAAGTTCACTAATTAAACACAACTTAAAGCAAAATCAACCTTGAATTTCAAACAATTGAATCTCACTATGTATGTGTTTCACTCAACTCTCAATGTGTATGATGAGACGTGTATACTCTCATCGAATTCAATGCAATGCAGATCACTTACCATAGGCTTGCCAATCGTCTACAATCTCCATCGCTAAAAGTGTGCCAAGACTAAGATCAAATAGGTCTTTATTTTTGGGTTATAATGTAGGCACATTGGTTAAGGTAGGGAAATATAGACTAAGTGACTCAAATAAATCAAGAACACCAACCTTATGACTTCACGAATCAAGCATGGAATAACTTCCATCTTCTACCCAACTATATCACCATAATCAACACAACTCAAGGGATTTAATCATCACTATGCAGAACTAAACACTCTTTTATGCTCTCAACTTCTTTCTAACAAACAAAGTCGACTTTCAAACAAATTTCTCAATAAACACTCGACTTCACTCTTTTTTTTCTTTTTTTTTCTTTTTCTTTTTTCTTTTTCTCCTTTTTTTTTCTTCACAACTTTTCTAGAGCTCATAAGAGTAAATAGTAACACAAAATCATCCCTTCTTTTTCACAACCCACTATGAAAATTCACCACATAAAGATCCCCATATACTACATCACCCCATATCATCCAGCTAAAGAATAAAAGCTAAATAGGCTCAAAGTGGATAACAAAGGATAAATTTTTCATTAAGGACAGTGTTTGGGAGAATAATGTGGCTAACAAAAGATGGCCTAAAATCATCTCCTAGTCCTGGGCACAACAGCAACCTCAACACAGAAACCATGACAAGTTCTAGAAGATCACCACATGCAATGACAAAACTCACAACAAAGAATAAACTGTGCATGAAAAACAGTTATAGCTCAAATCCTCACAGGTTTATTCAACGTCCCAAAATCACCCTAAATTATGCAAATTAGTTCAAATTATGCTCAACTTGTCAAAGAAGATTGAATTCTACAAAATTTTATCAAAGAAATCATCATAATCCCCTCACCAAAAATCTAATGGAGTAATAACCAACTCAAAAGCATTGCAGCAAAGCACCAACCAAGCAGGATAAAACAATAAAGCTAACATAAAGATAAAAGTGATACACATATCTACTCTCACCCCCATCCCCCAAACTTATTACAGAACATAAGTTCGAAAATAAGTTTGGAGGGATGATGATATGTGTGTCACTACTCACAGAAACACATGCTCCATGGTGGTGGTATGAACAAGCGCGCGAGTTCCCGCATCTTCCAAGCTCAACACTGCACTAAAACCCCAAAACAAAGAAAACAAAGAAACAAAACGAAACTAAAAGCAAGAAAAACAAAAACAAAGAAAAAAAAAGTTGGGTTACCTCCCAACAAGTGCTTAATTTAACGTCTAGAGCTCGACGATACCTCAAAAACTCATGGAGGTCGGAAACAACACTCTAACCATTGGAAAGCTTTTCTACTCTTGGGTGCCCTCTCCACCAAAACACTTCACTTGGCTCGGACATCCTCCACAAGCATTGCCCCCTTCTCATTCTTGTTCCGAAAAATCCGGAATTTCACTTTCTTCTTCTTGGGGGTATGGGTTTTCAAAGACCCCCCATCATGCTCCAAAAACAAACACATCTCAAAAGTCAGAACTGCTTTTGGTTTTGGAGTTTTTTTCTTGGCTTCATACTTGGGCAGCTCATTCTTCTCAACCTCTTCATCCTCCGAATTTGCTAGAAAACTGTCAGCCAAATTTATCACTTCATTCTGGGGAACTTCCTTTGGTGGAGGTTTCTTGAAAATCACAGTTTCCCCATAGGCTCCCAATGTCATCTTTTCATCGTTGACGCGGAAAGTCAGATCTCCCTTTTGCACGTCTATCAATGCACGACCCGTAGCTAGAAACGGTCGCCCTAAGATCAATGGAGTATTTTTGTCCTCCGGCATGTCCAAGACCACAAAATCCACAGGAAAAATAAACTGCTCCACCTGCACAAGAACATCCTCCACAATTCCCTTTGGATAAGTAAGGGAACGATCTGCCATCTGCAAAGCAATCGATGTAGGCCTGATCTCTCTAATCTCCAATCGTTTGAAAATAGATAGGGGCATCAAATTGATGCTAGCCCCTAAATCACAAAGAGCACGGGAGAAATTTTGCCCTCCAATCACACAAGCTATAGTAAAACTGCCAGGATCCTTTTGCTTCAATGGTAGCTTTCTTTGTAGCACAGCACTGCATTCCTCGGAAAGATTTATCGTCTCATATTTCCCCAACTTCTTTTTGTTGGAGACTGCGTCCTTGAGAAACTTGGCATAACCTGGCATATCTCTCAGCGCATCAAGTAATGGAATATTGATTTGTAACTTTGAAAATATCTCCATAAACTTGCCCATCTTCTCATCCAACTTCGACTTTAGCAGACTATTCGGAAAAGGCGCTACAGGCTTGTACTCCGGTCTAGGGAACGAAGGGGTAGGAACAGGCTCCTTAACAGCAGAAGAGCTCGAATCCTTCTTAGGGGGAGGCGTCTGTTTCGCTGCAAGCTCCTCCAAATCATCATCGTCTTCCTCCACTACTTTGCCTTTTCCCTTGTCATTCTGCAGCTCTGGATGATCCCGCTGCTTTGGATGATTCCGCTGCTCTTCATCCTCAACTGAATTATCAACCACCCGGATGGAATGACATTGCTGATTTTGCTGAGGTTGTTGATATTGGCTCTTCGGATTGAACTGAGTGTTGCTAGGAAATTGGCCTGGCTTGTTCTGCGCAGCTGCTTGGTTGGCCATCTGACCGACTTGAGTCTCCAACATCTGCACTTGCTTGGATAGTGCTGAAAATTTATTTTCAATATGACCCACTTGAGACTCCAAATTGGTCATCCTTGAACTAACAGTTGTCTCCATCCCAGTCATCTTCATTAACATCTGCTGCATCATATCCTCCATTTATACCTTCTTCGGCTCATTTATAACTCCTCCGCTAGACACAGAAAATCCAGGTGGAGGCTGCAAAGTATTGTTTGGATTACCGTAAGAAAGGTTAGGATGTGGTCGTACTCCTGGCTGAAACTGTTGCTAACCCTGCTGAAATTGTTGACCTCTGCCATACATTCCTGGCTGTCCTCGCTGGAAATTCTCATAATTTCTGCCATTCACATTATTGACATCTTCCATTCCTGACGGGTCTATCACAGCTTGCTCATGACGTCCAACATTCAACTCACCAATTTTTGTAGTCAGCTCTGCCAGCTGTGTAGCCATCGCTGCCTGTTGAGTAACCATTGCTGCCATAGGATCAGAACTTGATGCAGCTGCAACCTTCTTCAATTGTACTCGCTCAGATGGCCATTGGTAGCTTGTAGAAGCCATGCTATCAATAATGCTCCATGCTTCAGAACTGCTTTTCTGCAATAGAGAGCCACCTGCAGCTGTATCCATGTGCATCCTTGTACGCTCCCCGCAGGCATTGTAGAACATTATCACGAGCGTGCCTTCATCAAATCCATGGCTTGGCCACTTTCTGAGCTTCTCTTGATATCGCTCCCAAGTCTCCGCTAGCTTTTCTCCATCGTACTGTTGAAACTGCACGATGTCCATCTTCAACTTCAACGTAAGGCCAGGCGGATGAAACTTGCGTAGGAATGCATGAGCCAAATTCTCCCACACAATATTCTCTCCCAGCTGCAGCGTATGATACCACGACTTCGCCTTATCCCGCAGTGAGAAGGGAAAAAGACGAAGACGGATAATGTCATCAGGGACACCATTCATCTTCACCGTGCTACACAGCTCCAGGAAATGCGCCAGGTGCGCATTAGGGTCTTCGATCGCCTGTCCACCATATTGGCTCTGTTGGACCATCGTGATCAAACCCGTTTTCAGCTCAAAGTTGTTGACGTTCACTCGTGGGGGCTCCTGGTACACATACTGTGGAATGAACGCTTCATTGATGGCTGGTTGTTTCTGAGCCTCTCTCATCTCCTGTGCATCAAGCAGCTTCTTCAACTGCTCTTGCAGAGCTCGAATTTGGATTTGCTCAGGAGTAGCCATCGTATCTGTCTCAAATAAAAATAAAAATAAAAAAAAACAAAAAACTGCAACTAAAGAATAAAACCTATAGTACTGTAGAATCCTATCGAAAATATTAAAGCAACTTCTTAACAGTCCCCAGCAACGGCGCCAAAAAGTTGATCACTATTTTATTAGCAACAAAAATACCGCAACTAAAACGGTGTAATCGTAGCACAGAAATAGCAAGCAGAGTATCGTATCCACAGAGACTGTAAAACGAAATTACTTTATCTATCTCCTAAACAGACTCTCACAGTATGCAGGTAAACGAAAGCAGGAAGGTTTAATTAACTTAAACTAAAACGCAAATAACAATAATTAAAAACACGTAGGAAAATTCGAATATTAAAAGACAACTGATCCTAGGGTAGTAAATTCATTAACTAAATCCACATAATAAATCTATTAATCCTATGTACCAGTTTAATCCAGTTATGATGAGAGATCACTTAATTAATCAATCACTCTCGCTAGAGCAGCAACGATCGTAGATTAGTAAATTATCTATCTCCGTTAGGTCTCAAGAAAATCTACTAACTCCCAATAGCTCCTAAGAATAGCTTCCTATGATCCACCTATCTCCGCTAGGTCTCAAGGTTAAAATCATATCATACATTCCTGAATCCGCTAAACAGTTATCTCCGCTAAGTCTCAAACCGAATAGCTAAACATGCAAACTATTGATCAGATAATTCACAAGAAATTAAGCACCAGGAATTATGAATCATAAACTGGAAGGCACAAAGGTATTAACAAATAAATCACATAAATTCAATCAACTATTTACAAACCCTAGAATCAGCTAAAGGGAACTAGCCAGACATGCTGAAATAAAACATAAACATAATTAAGAAGAATGCAATTATAAAAACTAAATTGTATAAAAAACGAATGAAAACGATTGTAGCGGCTTGAATCTTCAGTCTTGATCCAAGCCTTGAAAACTAGAAAGCAATAAAATTTTGAAAGCTAGAAAACTGAAAAATAAAATCTGGGAACTGAAAAAGGAACCCAAAATAGGTCAAAAGAAGACCTATTTATAGTACCAGGGTAAAATACAGAGTTTGAGCTCGAAAAGGACTTTAAAAACGAATAAAAACGCAAAATAACGGGCTGACGGCGACCCCGCGGCGGGCAGGCGGCGGTCGCCGCCTTCTTCTTTAATTCTCCACTGCACGCGGCGGGCGCCCGACGGGCGCCGCCTGATCGCCAGCCACGCCGATTTCTCGGCTGGCTGAGCGGCGGGCGCCGGCTGGGTCGCCGGCTGCTGTCCAAAAACTCCTCTTCAGACGGCGGTCGCCGGCTAGGTCGCCGACAGCTCCGTTTCTCCCTTTTCTCGAGCTCTTCAAGCTCGTTTCGTCGATTTATGCATCCGGAACACTTGTAACTTGATATTTGGATCTTCAACATCCATATGTAGCTTTCAAAACACTCAAACCTAAAGCAAAATAACCAAAACCATACCCAAAAGTAATATCACAAAAGAATATGAAACTTAAACAAAATGATATCACAACCAAGCATAATTCTAGCACTTTGAACTCTTAAACACTCCTAAAAACAATGCAAAATGAGTGTTTATCACCTGACCACAGCTCGGACGGAGTCTTTGCAACCGACTTAGAAGGCTCTAAGTTAAGAATGTAACCAGCTGTTTCTAAGGCATATCCTCAAAACGAAATAGGTAAAGTAGCAAAACTCATCATCGAACGAACCATTTCTAGAAGAGTCATATTTCTTCTCTCTACTACACCATTCTGTTGGGGTGTACCCGGTGTAGTCAACTGAGATGTAATCCCAAATTCTAACAAGTATGCTCTAAACTCGTTACTGAGGTATTCGCCACCGCAGTCAGATCGCAATGACTTGATACTTTTACCATGTCGTTTCTCTACTTCCGCCTTGAATATTTGAAACTTGTCAAAGTATTCAGACTTGTAGCGCAACAAGTAAATGTATCCGTACCTTGAGTAATCATCAATGAAAGTGACAAAGTACTCGTACCCTCCATGAGCTTGAGTGGACATAGGTCCGCACAAGTCAGAATGAACCAGTTCCAACAATTCTTTGGCCCTATACCCCTTGGCCTTAAAAGGCCGA
>NW_026651405.1:0-9000 GCF_028751815.1 Salvia miltiorrhiza | reverse complement strand
AATTGTAGATCTGTTCGTTTTTATTTCACGAATTCTCTATTCTCTAAATATTTAGCATTCTCTGTTTAACTTTTCTATATATATATATATATATATATATAGGAATTGGTTCAATTGAGATTTATATATATTTTGAGATTTTGAGATAAATGAACATATAAGTACATTTTGATGAACTTGTCAATTAATTTTTATGAACGCGCGTTGGTCTGGGGTTCAATCCCTACAAGTGGCGTGTTTTTTAAATAAATTAAATAGATTCATATGTTCATGAGTTATATTGGTTATGTTCAAAGAATTTATTGATATGTTCATTTATCTCAAAATCTCAAAATATTTAAAATCTCAATATAAGCTAACCCTATATATATATATATATATATATTATTTTATATTTATTTTTAATTCTAAGATTTAAAACCCTAATACACACAAATCAAATTCACTTTCAACTCATTTCTCACAGACGCCTAGCCTGCCTCCCTCACTTGCAGAAGCTAGAAATCCTACCTACCACAGCTGCGCGACATGCTGGCACCGCCTTCCTCCACCGGTGCGGCTCCCTCCTCACGCTCACGCAAATGGCAAACCCATTCAGTTCTGGTTGTTCCTCCACCGGCGCAGCTCCTTCCCTCACACAAACGGCAAACCCATCAAGGTCACCGGCAAGGCCGACGCCCGTTGCCGGCAAATTCTTCTGTTTTTTACTTTTAATTATTCCTTTTGATAGTTGTGTTGCGACTTATT
This sequence comes from Salvia miltiorrhiza, assembly GCF_028751815.1. Classification (NCBI taxonomy): domain Eukaryota; kingdom Viridiplantae; phylum Streptophyta; class Magnoliopsida; order Lamiales; family Lamiaceae; genus Salvia; species Salvia miltiorrhiza. Next base: position 8,253 of record NW_026651405.1, on the reverse strand, counting down.
TTACTGATTTCTAATTAGAGAAGAATTAATAGCTAATGTGGTTTATATTAGATTGGTGTAGTGTACTAGTGTTTGTAAGTCGTTTATTTGATGTAAAGAATTTTGGGTTGGGAATCACATTCTGAAATGACCTACAACATGTGTAATGTTTGTAAATCAGTGTATGTGCGTTTTCTTGATTCGAGTTTTCTATGTACTTACTCCCAAAAAAAAATAGATATGGAACAATTAATTGCCTTGTTGTACTCTTGGGTAGTAGGGTCCCTGAGCTTGTTAATGTGTGACTTCTTACATTATCATACATTATTTTTTAGCTTCAAAAACAAGTTTTTTAAGAAAGAAAAAAAAAATTTAAGAAGTTGGTCGGTTCGGGTTGATTGAAACTGACGATTTTGTTGGTTTGGTTGCGGATCGATTTCGGGACATTGACTGGTGCGATTTGGTTCATCTCCCGATGAGGGTATTCGGTTCGATTATTGGTTTTTGAAAACTGGTGCGATTTTACACCTAAGCGCACCAATGCACACCCCCTATTTTCCACAATTTAAATTTTCGTTCAAATTAAATATGACATGGGGCCAACCTGACATTACTTTCATCAAATTAACATTGTTTGACTTATAAAATATTTATATAAAAAATTAAGTTTTTTTTTTCTTTTTTAAATCCACCTCACCCGCTCTCTCATTTCTCGCCCACTTCTCTTTTCTCTCCCTGGCGTGTGCACACCGACACAACCCTGATTTTTTGCAAATGGGATCCTCTGTCCCAAAATATAGTGTGTACCACGTGTACCACTCTTCATTTCTTTATATTAATAAATTATTTTTTATTTCATTTTAATTTATTATGCTTTTATATATTATAAAGATAATTAACAAGGGTTCACTCATCCATTTAGGGTTTATAATTATTTTTTTATATTTATTTGAATTAATAATAGATTATTTGGGTTCATTAATTCAAAGTTAGGGTATATAATTTTTTAAATTTTAATTTTTCAATGATAAATACTAATTAGAGTTTATAATAATATAATAATTTTTATTTTTATAAAAAATAATTTATAAAATAAAGAAATGAAGAGTGGTACACGTGGTACACACAATATTGTGGGACAGAGGATCTCATCTGGATTTTTTGGGGATTCCTTTAACAAATCTACTTCTCTGGGGAAAAGACTTCCACCGTGTGCCACCATTATATTATTACCATGCCGCTAGATGCGTAGTTTCCTTTTCTTATTCTCCATATAACATGTTTGGAGACATTCTATTAGGGAACGTTTACTTTGCATGATTGATAAAATTCATATAATACAATCATCGTACTTAGAAATACAATAAAAAATAATTTTAACTGATTATATTTGAATTGAATATTGAAAAACTAAAAAAATAAAAAGGAATTCACAATTATAAAATTTGATATTATGAAAAGCAAAAAAAAAAAAATTAAGTTAAAAAAAATACTAATGAAAAAGAATTAAAAATAAATTTATTCAAAAAAGACGAGAGAGGAGAGAGAAATTTATAAACTTTTAATATTTAAACAAATTTAATTTTTACATTTTAAATCATATATTTACATAAAATATATCAAATTAAAGCACTTATCGTGATCTTTAATTTGATATGATTATTAAATATTTTATAATTAATCGAATTTCACAATTTTGGAAAGAAATAAAACAACAAATAAGAAGTTAAAGAAAAGGAAAATAAAAAGAAAAGTATAGTTTAAACATATATAAACCTTCAATTTTATTATAACGACAAAATTGTCACTCAATTTTGAAATTGATTTCAAATTGAAAGTTGCCTTTTTAATATAGTATAGATTTTTTATTTTTTGTTCAATATTTTATAAGCAAAACGATGTCGTTTTGAATCGAGTAGTGTCATCTTGATACCATCTCAGATTTAATTTGGCAAAATTCAAATTGTGGAAATATATTACAACAATGTATAAGTTCGTGTATTTATTGATGACTTTGAAGTTTGTGTGAAAAATTAAAATATGGCCAAAATTTGTATATTTAGACGTCAAAAGCCTAATACTCCCACATTCTCATAAAAACATGCGTAATTTGTTAGTTTGGTTCGTATCACAAAATTATTCATTTTCCACTTTTGACACTATATCACAACAAAAACCCTTTATTTTTTATTTCTTTTTTCTCAAGTTATTCACAAAAAAATCATTCATGACTCGTTACTTCACTCACAACAAACACTACAAAAAAAAGAGCAATTAAAGACGGGAAAAATCTTCCCAGAAACTCCATTTTCCTTTGTTAAATATCGTTAACGATAGATCTGTTCCGTCTTTATTCCTTTTGTGGAAAATTCAATTAACAATGGGAATTTCCGTCATTAAATTTAACGACGGATTAACGATAGAAATTTTCGACATTTAATTGAACCCCTTCCTCTCTCACAAGTCACGTACGACACATTCACCTAACATTTCTTAAAATCGATGCCATCAAAAATGCCGCATATGTTTTTTTGGGATGGAGGAGTACTATCTATATTTCGAGTGAAAATGAGGGCATGTCCTAAAAAAAATCCATTCTAAATAAAGAAAATTATTTACTCTACAAAATAGGGTCTCCCGTGGAAGGAGTTCTTCAATTCAATTTCGTTGAGAAATGATGGAGCGCGCTCAAATTAATCAACTTTTCACACATATACTTACATCAGTGTAAGATTGGTATGTGTAGATTTTTTAGCGGGGAGTTGTTTTTTTTTTTTTTTTTTTTTTTTTTAAGGATAGAAGGATTGGAATTCATATATTGGTTGCTCATCTAATTTGTTATACAAATATAAATAGGGTAATTCTATTCACAGCCCCCATTTTACTCTATGCAGCCCCCTATATAATATAATAATTATAAATTTACTAATTTACCCTCTAAACTATAGCCCTTAAATGAATATAAATATTGATCAATAGGTGTGTATAGCCCAAGAAAGCCCCTCTTCTTCTTCCTCAATCTACGCAACTGCCTTCTTCTATTCCAGTGCAAGTCGCCGGCGCCGCTTCAATCAACACCACCGGCGCCTCTCCTTTTCTCGAAAAATTGAAGGCGGAGGCGATCGCCGGAAATCGAGGGAGGAGGCGGTGGAAGATTTGGGGATATGGTGGCGCAGGCAGCGAGATTGAACCTGCGAGATTCAATAGCGGGCTACTTCTTACCAAACTTGGCATCAGTTGCTGGGTATAGATCAAGATCTGATACCTTCTCAGCTTGCATGAACACATTTTCATTTCCAATATGGTTCTTTCAGTGGTCCGTTTCCAATATGGTTCTTTGAGGAATTATGAATTGGCACTTTAGACATCTCCTCACATGGTTCTTATGAATTGTCCCATTCATTGTTACTGCATCCTTGAGACTCCAGCGACAGCTTCCTTGAAGCAACGCATCGATGGAGGTGAGGGAGGATTCGCCACCTGCATGGTGGTGGTCGGAAAGAGTGGGAAAAGTGGCGCCCGGAGGTGGATCAATTTAGCAGGAGTTTGAGTTCCTTTTGCATTCGCAGGTTCAATCTCGCTGCCTGCGCCATCAGATCCCCAAATCTTCCACCGCTTCCTCCCTCGATTTCCGGCGATTGCCTCTGCCTTCAATTTTTCAAGAAAAGGAGAGGCGCTGGTGGTGTTGAAATAGAATAAGGCAGTTGTATAGATTTAGGAAGAAGAGGGTCTTTTTTGGGGCTATGCACACATATTCAATATTGAAAAGAATTATATTTCATTTAAGGGCTATAGTTTAAAGGGTAAATTAGTAAATTTATAATTATTATATTATTAAGGGGCTACGTAAAGTAAAATGGGGGTGTGAATAGAATCACCCATATAAATATGCTGAAAACACTAGAATAGGTAACTGTTTTAGACAATTTTTCCGGTCCAATCGTGGATTTTGGACTGGGATTGACATGCAAGTGCCAAAATAATTCGAGATTAGATTTCGTTTCATGTATTACACATTTGGTTTATAGCCCACTATTTGACTTTAACGTACACTATTTGTAGTTATAAATTTATAATCTAATACTTATTTGAATAATTAATTCACAATAAATATACCCGTTATACATTAATGGTTACATTCCACTATTTGACTTTATTATACTATTTGTAGTTAAATATAGTATTTCCTTTGTCTACCCATTTTTGGCTCTTTTTTTTTTTTTTTTTTCTTGATCCGTCCTAATTAAAAAAGTTATGCTATTTCTATTTTTGGTATATAGACCATAGAGGGAGTATATATCATGTATTGAATAATTCACAAAAAATATACTTGCGGCATGTAGAGCTGACTTTTCTTCCTTCAATTCTTCATTCATTACCAATAAATATACCGGCGGCGATCGACTTGTAGAGCTGACTTTTCTACCTTTAGTTCTTCATGAATGGAGAATAAATATCACCAATGTAGATAAAATATTGAAAGAAGTGTGGTTGTATGCATGAATCGAGTAATGGATTTTTCTTTATTATTTTGTGTAATAAGCAGCATTTCCATTACTATTATAGCTACAGCAGAAGCAACACGTATATTGTGTCCAATTGAAAGTTTGTTCCAATTCGGAGATTCCATCTCAGACACGGGGAATGTAGCGCGACTCCTCCCTGTGGGTCCCACTCTTCCCGCCTCGAAGCCGCCATACGGCGAAACTTTTCCCGGCAGACCGACCGGCCGTTGGTCTGATGGCAGACTCATCATAGACTATACAGGTAATTTATAATTAACTGTTGTATGATGCACACCATAAGTATGCTTTATAATATACAATTGTGCAATCCATAAGATAATTTTATAATGGTATTATTTTTAATCGTTTTTATATTGGAAAAAAATTCGCTTCATTTTTCCTTTCAAGACTTATGAGAACGTTAATTACCTTCTTAGATGATTTTTTATTCAAATAGGGTTATATGAAGAGTAAACAGTTAACAGTTTTTACTTGTGCGAATTTATCATATGAAGCTAGAAGGTTATGTGATTAATACAAACTTCCCTAAAAAAAGGATCCATATACGAACTAAAGTTAGCACAAATTTAGATCGATCAATTTTATGTTTCTAAAGAGCTCCTAAGAGCATCCGCATTGGGGTTACATGATAACCTACATGATAGTTTACTTGATGAGGGAGGACCACATTGAGCAAGGAGACCGCATTGGGGTTACATGATAGCCTACATGATTTCTTTAGTTTTAATTTTTATGCTTTTCATTTAAATTTAATTGCTCAAATTTAAATAACACATTTTACTAATAATTAAATTTTCATTAAAATAAAAATCCTAAAAATTACATAAAAATAAAAATAAAACTTAAAAACATAATTAAAATTACATAAAACTCTAGATTAGTCCACGACGCTTGAGCATTTATTGGACCATGTACTCGTGTCCCATCTTTTGTGCATCGCTCATATGCGTCGTATCCAAGCTGAGGAGCTGCATATCGAGCTCCTTCTCCTTGAGCTCGTTTTCCTTCTCCTTGAGCAGGAGATCCTTCTCCTTGAGCTCGTTCTTCTTGGCGTACTCGGCGGTGATTTTTTTCAAATTTTGGTCGGACCGCTCCAATGCCTCTTTCTATTCCGATGGTTGCTCGGAGCTTGTTGCCTTCCCCTTCCCCTTGGCCTTCGCCACACTCGCCGCCGCCTTTGCCGCCTTGTTTCCAATCGGGCGGGAAGACGAGATCTCCTCGCCCGACGCCGAGGTGGTGAAGCCGCCCTCCTCTGTAGTCTTTGTCCTCTTGGAGGAATGCACGTCTCCCTCGAGATACATCGACTTGAACTTATGGTTGACACGGAGAATTTTCCAGGCATTCCAATAGTTGAAGGCGGCCTTATTTAGGCTCCGACTTTTGAAGAGGATTTGGGCCTTGTCCCGGAGCATATCGTCAGAATGGTCGGAAGGCCACCGGGTGCGCATCTCCACCCAAATACTCTCCTAAAGCTTCACATCTTAGGCCACTCGGGCCCAGTGCCCTTGAATTTAGCGGTGCTTGAGGTTGGCGCCGATGTGGGGGTTGACACGATCGACAATCCGTGTCCAGTACGCCTCCCCCTTTTGGTCGGCCCCACAGATGGCGTCGTTGGTCTCCTCCGTCCAAATTTGGATGATGAGGTCCGTCTCCTTGAGGGTGTAGGTATGATGGATAGTCCTTCATTCCTCCTTCGGCGCATGTTTGTCATGCTTGATCTTGTAGGCGATTTTCTTCCTCCGGCTGCCTTTCTTCGATTTGGAGGCACTATGGGCTGCCGGTGGCTCCTCCTCGCTGGTTGGAGGATCATCCCCAAGTTACATCCTTCCATATCGGGATGATAGTCGCTGGAGACATAGGGGCACCAATTTAGATCATAGTAGTTTGGGTTGTGTGGATCCATGAAAATTGTAGAGGGAAGAAGAAGATAAAAAGTTGAAGTTGAAGGAAGAAAGTGAGGAAGAAGATATAAAGTTGAAGGAAGAAAGTGAGGAAGAAGAAGAAGGAAAAGAATAGATAAAGAGGAGAAAAAGAAAAAGAAAACTAAAAATATCAAACGGTGCAAATCGAGGCAGTCAAAGCTGCCACATTTTTCAAATTTTGAATTTATTATTTTTTTAAATATGGCGCGTGTAAAACACGCGCCGAATTTTGAAGGCCATCGGACATACACGATGGAACGTGTAGCCCTCGAGTGACTCAAGGCTGCAACGCCCTATACGATCTCACCCTTACTCGAGTAGGGTGGATCGTGTAGGTGCGTTACCAATGCTCTAAGCTCAGCTAAACATCCTCTAACTATGAATTACGACTATTCAATCAAAAAACATACTCACTTCATCCTCCATAAATATGCATAGTTGCTTCGGACACGAGTTTTAATGAAAAATTATTTAAACTATTGATATATAGTGGAGAAAATATCTCACATTAATAGTGTTGTTAAATAAATTATGGATAAAAATAGCGTAAGTTACAAAGGTAAAATTGTGAAAATTGTGTGGTGTAATGTCCAAATATAAAGTGCGCATAAATTTGAAGACGTATCAAAAATAAAAGGTATGCATAATCATGGGGATGGAGGGAGTATAATTACTATCTAATTTTCTTTTTCTGGTATCTTTAACATGTAAAGATTCGTAGAATTTTATCCGATTTAGGTCAAACTTTAGGTGAGATTGTTTTTAATGTTTTTTTCTTCTAGGATTTAGAGAAAATTCAAAATCCGAGAGAAATACAAAGAAAATGAAACATGAACTCATCCTCATCGTGGTAATTTAATATCCTCCTTGTGGTGTCTCACTTCGAATTCCACTTTCGATTTTTTATAATTTTTAATTATTATTTTATCCTTAATATTAGTTTTTTATGTTTATTTTTAACTTTAAGATTATTATCTCGAGTTTACAATTCAATTAGGATTTATAATTATTTTATATATATTAATTTTTAGATAATACTCCCTCCGTCCCGTTAATCATGGCTCAAAACTTTTCGGCACTGGTATTTAAGAGACAAAAATTAAGGAAAATAATGTGTGGCCCACATATTTAGTGTTATTTTAAATTGGTTTTAGTAATTGTTAATCAAGTACACAAAAACTCTTTATTCATCAAAGGTTTAGTCTCTTAAAGTTCCGGTGCCGGCGCCGTCGCTCTTAACGCCGGCGAGGTTTCAACTACCATCTACAACACCACCATTTCCCCCCAAATTCTGCAACAGAGCTGCCACCCCAAAATCTGCAACAGAGCCGCAACAGAGCCAACACCACCATTTTTCCCTCTCTTGCTCCGATTGACAGCAACAACAAAAATAAAAAATCAAATATCAAAAATCAGAAAATCAAATCTCAAAACTTCAAAATCAAAACAACTAAAATAAAAAATCTGTTTGGATTGAGGTAGTGGAGGGTTGAGGCGGTGGAACCTTTACAAAAGGAAATCTTAGGGTTTTGTAGTGGAGGCGGCGCAGGAGGATGGTGGAGGCGCGAGGCGGTGGAGGGTGTTGGAGGCACGAGGTGGAGGGAATGGAGCGCGCAGGAGGGTGGTGGAGGCGGTGCACGAGGCGAGAGGCCTGAGGGTGGTGGAGGCGTGCAGGAGGGTGGTGGAGGCGGTGGAGGCAGCGCAGGAGGCGAAAGGCTTGAGGGTGGTGGAGGCGGGAAGTGGCGGCACATATGAGAGAAAAGAAAGCAGAGAGCGGCGGGAGTGGGGTTGGGTAGATTTAGGGTTAGTAATTTACCTTTAAATTA
>NW_026651404.1:0-10000 GCF_028751815.1 Salvia miltiorrhiza | reverse complement strand
GAAATTTGCATATCATCGTAAAAGTTTTGGGTAAGTTCTCTCATCTTGCTTTCGAGTTCTCACGTTGCTTTTTCTTATCCATGGTGTCTCCATTGGACTTTTACTAAAGTGATAGACTTGCTCCTGGGTTGTTTCACTTTTTGATCCCAGATGGCTTTTGGCCTTTCTTTATAGCTCAATCTGGGCTAAGGATCATCTTCTTTTGGTAGATCACGTGCTTTGGATCGAAAACATACTTCCTAAGTTGGGATGTGTGGAAACATTAGGCATTCCCATAAATTGGCGGTAACGCCAATCCTAAGCCACTAGGCCTATTTTATCTAGAATCTCCTAAGGTTCCAGAAATCGTGACATAAGCTTACCTTTGACACCAAACCTAATTATTCATTTGGAGGGAGATGGCTTTTAGGAAGACCTTGTCTCCTACTAAAGATGTAACTCAGGTCGGTGCGTATCAAAGTAAAAAAAAAAAAAATTTGTCTATCGCCTCTTTTATTCTTTCTCTGACAATCGAACTATCTCGATCATCTCGCTGAGCATGTTTGGTCCTAAGATTCTCCTTCACCTACTTTGCCCAGTAAAGTAACGATCTGTATTTTCTTTCATATACTGCCTCATAAGGCGTCATATCGATGGTTGCCTGATAGTTATTATCATATGCAAACTAAATCAATGACAGCACTGATTCCTCACTTCAACCTCTGTCTAGTACTATTACTCTTAACACTTCTTCGAGAGTTTGAATTGTTCTCTCAAACTGTCCATCCGTTTGTAAGTGGAAGACAACACTAAAATTTGACCTCGTGCCTGATTCCTTCTACAAGTTCATCCAAAACCTGGATGTAAACTTCGAATCTCCGATAGCCTGAATTTTTCTCTTAAACATCCATAGTGATCGTCACGGGCACACCGTGTAACGCACAATTTCTCGGGTATACAACTAGGCTAACTTGTTCGATTAGTATCTAATTGGTATTGTTATACAATGAGCGCATTTCGTGAGTCACTACACTATTACGCAAATGGCGGTGTTCCCTCTTTTCGACTTTGTAAACTAGCCACGAAATCCATTGTAATGTGCTCCCACTTCCAATATGGAAATTCTAATGGTGTAACTCATCATATGGTCTTTGATGTTAAGCCTTCACTCGTTAACATGTTAGGCATCTCTCAACAAATGAAGCTATATCTTTCTTTATATCTATCCACTAAAATTTTCCTTCCTAGTCCTAGTACTTTTTTGTGCTTCCCTGGTGGGCAGTATATAACGTGGAATGAGCCTCGCTCATTACCTCATTTTTGAGTTTCTCATCATGTGGGATACACTATCTTTCTTCAAACATTAACGCATCATCCGACGCCTCGTGGTAATGTGTAGGCTTGCCTATTCTTATTGCTAAACGTATTCTCTCCAAGATCTCACCATTTCTTTGTGCATCTAGCACCTTTCCTTTAGAATTGGGTATTACTACCATCGTGGTATTAATTCCTCCTACTAATTCTGGTGGTTTAACCACTATTAAACTCATTTTACAAAAATCTTTCCTTAGTTCCCCCTGATAAGTGAGGAAAGATCCCATCATAGATTGAATCTTACGACTCAAGGCATCAGCTACCACATTAGCGTTTCCGGGATGGTAGTTAATATTACATCCATAATCCTTCCATAGTTCGAGTAATCTCTTTTATCTCAAATTAAGATCTCGTTATTCGAGTAGATCGATACATTGTCTATAAAAACTAAGGCAAATTGGTCTTAGTAATGGTGAAATGCTCGGTTCATGAACATGACTGGTGCGTTGATCAATTCGAATGGCAGCACCACGAACTCGTATTGGCCACATCCGGTTCGAAAGGTCGTCTTAGATATATCTTTAGGTCGAATCTTTAGTTGATGGTATCTAGATCTTCAAATTTATATATGAGAATACAATCGCTCATCTGAGCTGATAAAAAGTCAACTATCTTAGATAATGAATATTTGTTCTTGAGTGCCACCTTGTTCAATTCTTTGTAGTCTATACACGTTCTCAGTGTGCCACCTTTCTTCTTCATGAAAAGTGCAGGTGTATCCCAAGGCGATACACTGGGTCTGATAAATCCAAGTTCTAAAGTTCTTGAAGTTGGATCTCGAGTTCTTCCAATTCTTTTGGAGCCCTTCTGTATGGTGCCTTCGAAGCCAACTCGTCACCCATATATTTATGAAGATTTACTCAAATCTTGATTAGCTCTTTCCGTTTTAAGTCCTAGGGTGTCAACACCTATACTTGCTATGAAAGTATGTGAAGCACCCACGTCAAACAGAAGTACCACAAGAGTAGTGCTAGATTTTTTTTTTTTTTTTTTTTTTAGTATTCTCGGGTTGTTTCTGTTTTAGCATAAGCCCTAGCATGACGGGGCTGTTCATGATGATGTTGTTGTTGTTGTTGGCGTGGTTACTACTCTTGGTGTGGTGGGGCAAAACATGGATTGCTTGCAGATACGGAGCCTGAGCAGGCGGGTTCAACCTGGTGCTCGTCCCCTGTTTGCTTATTCGGGCAACCGTTTGCATAATGCCCCTTCTGGCTACTATGTAACAGCTATCATTGCCAGTCTTGTAGAACCTCTCATGGTTCTTGTTACATTTTGGACAGGGCAGGACCCTCTACTGGTTATCCTCTATCTGTTTACGAGTACATTGGCTTTCTTAGCCCTGTTGATGGGATGATTGCTCCTGTCATGGCTTCTTTTTTTGCTTGGCAATTGTTACTGCTATCACATTTTTTTTTTTTTTTTTTTTTTTTTTTTTTTTTTTTTACCACCAACTTAAGGTAGTGTATACCTTGACTATGCGTGAGCTTCCCTTACCCATTGGTAGCAATGACTAAATATGAGAGTCTCACTCATTTCTTACTTGTGCGTAAAATTTGTCTGGCTTGCTAGGGAAATTCAATATCTTATGGCACAATTCATTTCCAAATTTCTTTACGTGTTTCTTATTGGTGTCCACCATCATGGAGCATGCCTTGACATTCGATTGAAAAGTTCATCATACTTGGTAATTGTTCCAGCTCTCCGCTCGAGATTCCAGAAGTAGCTTTATTACTACCGATTTGAAGGTCAAAAGACAGTTTGATGCTTAATGCATCCTTCTAATTGTGAAAACACCACTTTCTAGTGGTTAAAAGCTAATGACAAACTAAGTCGTTATAATCATCACTATACTCATCGTGATAAGGGAAGATCTTATTGTGACAACTATATAGTACAAGTCTATTTATTGGGATGACGCTCTTCTTCAAGATTAAAATCCTGATTGACAATCACTGAGATTTTAGTCATGTGGAGGTGCCGACATACGCGTTGTTACTGGTCTTTTGTCTCGCCAATGCTGCCTCAATATCTATCGCTCTGCTATGTGATTTCGTGTAACACAATCCTCAAAGGCTTGCCAAGTCATCCTGATCTCGTGCCATAGATCGACACACAAATTTTTTAGCCATCTCTTCTTCCGTGTCTACTTGTTTTAGCATGTATATCGACATATCACAAAATATTATGTCATACTGAGTAACTGTCATTCCTTCCTGCTTCAGATTATAAAATTCAATTTCTTTCTTTTTGTGATAGCTCTTAGGTATATATACTTGTCATATATTTCGGTCTTAAGCTGATCCCACGTTAAATTCCCTAACTGCTTGGTTGTCATCGTTTTCCTCCTTGCTTTCAACCAGAACTCAGCTGACCCAGGCAACTGAGAGGATACGCAAGTAAGACGTTCCTGATATGTGCAACGCAAGAAATTTAAATGCGCTCAATAGCTCGTACCCAAGTCTCAACTTCTGATGGATTTCTTATCCTACTGAAGACAAGTGGTTTTGTCGTAGAGATAGTTCCTCTATTCTACGTTCTGGTTGTATGGGTGGTAGGGTCATGTTTTGTTCTAGCCCTAGTACTGGGCCTCTTCCACCATCTCAGGGAATTCTTCCTCCTCGTCTCGGACGCCCTTATTTTGGTGGAATTCCTATGAGTTGACATATAGTCATCAGTGCATTACAAAATGTATTAATGCATGTCATCAATTCTGCACAGCGATTCTTGATCCTCAATCTTGCTCATACTCTTTATCACGCAAACATATAATTAACATGGCAGAATTGACTTGCCGCAAAAGACTGATAAGGTCGCCATATAGACATGGGAAAATTAGTATCAATGAGGACTATTTCATCAACATTTGAATATAGATATGGTGATCTATCCAAGCATTATACATGATGAACTGGCTATCTTGCAAGGTCATCATGAAAGGGCTTAGTTCCGAAATGCCCTATGAACCAGCGTTTCCGTACTAATACTAGTCAAAATAACTAAGCCAACATAGGGGCATACAAAAGCATCGAAATGATCGTCGTTTTCGAAATACACAAATAACGTCCTACTAAATGCACAAGAGATTGTCTGTATGCATTACGTGCTTGACCCTTGGGTTGAAGCATACGTGTTTGACTGATTTAATCTGATGAGTATCTGTTTATCCTTGGGTCACAGAAAATCTACCAACAATTAGTAGATCGCAATGATTCAAATCACAAATGGTAATTAGGCAAAGTGTTTCAATAATTTGCCAAACAATTGAAAATGAATAACCATAGGGTAGAAATGAATTGACTGAAAGGTCGAAGCAAAATGACCTAATAGTCTGACCCCGTTTGGCTTTTCAGATGAAGGTTTAAAATATATAGGTTTAAAGACCCATATATGACGACTACTGAGATTTTGGCCATGTGGACTGGCCAGGTCCGACACAACTACTTCTCAGTCACTCGGAAATACTTTTCCGAACTTGGTAACTCTTGTTCATTTGCTGCAAGAGGTATACTTGGTCTAAAATCACCACTTTCTTCTTAACATCTTGAACATGTCCTTGACAATATTCTAGAGCTTCTCAAACTTAGAGTCTGCCTCCTAATTTAATGAAATCCCTAAACATCTTCTATAGGCGAAATGAGGTAGGCTCAACCTTACTCAAAAATCTTCCACTACATGATCTTAAATGTAGTACTTCTAGTACTTAGTGTTCCTTCACATAGCGCTTGAAATGCAACCATATAATTTGAAGTACTCTTCCGTGTTATTGCAAAAGACCTTCTGAATCATCACACATTCAATAAGGAAATAGCTTTTGCTCATCTGAGCACCTTTATAGGGTATGTGTCACCATATGTAATGCTAAGTCATGGAATGACCTTAGTCAATGCTCTCATTCCGGCTACCAGACTAAATACCTAATCCAAGACGTTCTAACTGAGGCGATATCCTCGATAGGTTAAGGTATGTATACTTATCTTGAGTATATCCTTAGGGTCTCATTAGAATCTTAATTCATTTGTTTCAGCATTGATCCACTGTCGGCGCTTCTAGCTATTATTAAACTCTAAACCATCTTCGAGAACTTCTCTCGTCTTACACACTTGCGTAAACTTTTATGATCAATCATAATGGTTGGTAATTGTTAGTACCCATATCACATCTCTTCTTTCCAATTTGTAGTAGGTGATCGTAATCAATAGGGATTTTCAGTCATGTCCTCATCTATTGCGATAGGTACTGTAAGTAGAATGGTTCCGAATATCTGAAACTATAAGCTGATAGCTTTAATCGTAATATTATAACACTATATAACAAGCATTTTGACCCCTCGTAAGTCTAACTCTGAAGTTCATTGATGAATCATGAAAGTTATCCTCAAGCCATAGCTAGTGATAATCGAGGCTAAAAGTGAGTCTCAACTTATTAGGGATTTGCTAACTGATTACATAAGTCACACTCATCGCTATAAGCAATATCATACTTAAACTATCATCGAGTAAGGCAATAGTCGATTAGGTGTTCCTTCTCGCGTGAACAACCTGAATGAAAAACTATGTCTGCGTCAGTGATTCGTGCGTGGCACTCCGCTTGCACTGCTTTCATTGGATTCTCTTCCTCTTTCTTAGCTCTTTACCATGGCTATAGTGAAATATAACTGAGTTTCTAGTTTCTATTGTTCTTCTCGTAACAGTGATCATGCATTCTTAACGCATCTAAGTTCATTGAGATATCTAATCAATCAATAAAGCATAAAACTTGAATGTAAGCATCAGTACATTCATATAGAACATGAACTTCTCAATGTTTTAAAATCATTACCACATTCTTTCTTGCTGAGCATGACGATGTGATGAAGTGATGAGCTTTGGTTGACTGACTCATATATACTAGTGATCATACTAGAAAAATTGGTTAACTCTAGGGTTCAGAGCAAATGAACTGCTCTGCTACCACTCTGTCACGACCGGCCCTAATTAAGGATAATTAAGCCAGGGAAACCGTGACTAATGGAGGGAGATTAGAAGCGGGGTAGAAAGGGGATAATCAAACAAGGAAGGATCACATTTCATCATTTAACAAAAGGGATATTTATAATATAACAGAGGTTTAGTCGTATAGACTCAAATAACTAATAAGTTCAGATAACTCTGACTTAGCCAAAATAACATAAAACTTCTGAGTACGCAGCGGAATAAGGTTCTGATTACATGTATGAAGACATGTAACCCTAGAGTTTTTTTTTTTTCATAGCATATAATATTGCGACAAAAGAGGATTCCACTCGTCACTTCATCACCATCGTCTACTGCTCAACCTGCACATTTAGAAATACATGCAGGGCTGAGTACAAAGGTACTCAGTGGGCACATATGCCTACTATGAAATATAACATGCTTCGTAAAGATTTAAATTGTCATGCCATCATAAACAGTACAACAAGGGGTTTTTCGCTAAAAAGGCCCAAGCTTACTAAATTCAGTTGTGATTCTTAAAGTTCGACTGCAGTCTAAGTTCTCTTGTAATCTATCATATCTGGAACTGTGTGCCGGAGAGGTGGCCACCTCTCACGGTCACTTGACCGGCCAACCCGCTAGATGACTCACGGTCACTGGTGTACACTAGCCCTGGCAGGATAGCTATCAACTGCTCAGGACCCGAATTCGATTGCATGATAACTGGCAAAGCCACATCAGATAGATATCATACCAAACATTGAAACATTTATGGCAAGACAACAGTTGAAATAATTTTCAGTTAAATGATTTTGCAATGAAATAACTGTTCAAACATAACATTAAACTCATTTGATATATATGAAAATAAACCCACCTGATAGCAAAGCTTTGCTACAGATTAGTGACTCCTTGACGAGCTCTTATTCTTGCGCTCGACCTTTAATCCGAGAAAATAACGTAAGACTTTAAATCGAGAGAAAATTCTCAATTAAATGAGAATGCGTAATTTAACTATGCATGAATCTCGTATGCATGATCTATTATTCTGAGATAATAATCAGGGAATTTCTATTGTTAATCCAGATTATCGGATTTAAACAAAAGCTAAGTCTCGTCTCATGAAGCCGGATAATTAACAAAAATTAATCCGTTCTCTTCGGGGTGTTCTAATCCGTCAATTAAATAAACCCCGCTCCTCGTAGTCAAAAGAAAATAAATAAATACTTCAGCTTATTCGATTTATAACCTCATAATTAATCAGCTTAATAAATACGAATAAGTAATGTTATAAGATTAAATAATTAAAAGGCTCAACATAAGGCAACCTAATAATTAATTAAGCAGGGGTGGGCCTGAATTAAATAAATCATGGCAGCCCAAATAAAATAATGAGGGGCTCCAAATAACAATATTAATAATTTTGAGCTCAAATGTGTGAATTAAATAATTGGCTCAAATGAATAAATAAATCTGGACGGCCTATAGAACATATATGAGGCGGCCCAACGGAATAAAATACGAGGCCCGAACAGTGAATGAAATCGGCCCAATTACTGAATAAACGATTGGACTCAATTAAATAATGCATGGCCCAATGAATAAATCTCCAGCCCATTCTAATTAATTTAACTTCAGCCCAAGATAAAATAAAACAAAAGCCCAAAGAAATTAAAATGAAAAAGCCCAATCTTTAGCCCAACAACAAAAATAACAAAAATAAAAGCCCAACATCCATTTTTCTCCCCCCCCCCCCAAGTCTCTCGGTTCTCTCTCTCAATGAAAATCAGACGCCTCCTTTTTCTCCCTCAACCGATCTCTCTCTCTCTCTCTCGACCGCTCTACGCGAGCTCCGCCGCGAACGGCTCCGGCGAGGCCGACGAGGCCGCCCTCTCATCCTTCGATCTCTCCTCTCAAAATTTCGGCTGAACTCAGCCTTGTCCCTCACTCTTTTCTTCGATCTCAGTTCCTCTGCTCACAAACAAGGTTGCCGCTCTTGTTTTCATAAAATCAGTCGCGCCTCCGCGGCTCTGGAATTCCGGCGAGAGATCGCCGCCTGGGAGCGGCGTCGTTCATCTCCTGAAAACTGGCATCCCTCCTCTCACTTCACAGATGCGAGGTAGAAAGGAGGTGAGCCCTAATTTCCTGGATCAGAAATCGCCTCCACCGCCGTCACCGGAAAACCAGCGAGCGAGGTTGCTTCTGTCGCCATTCTGAGGTCCGACGAGGTCGGCTCCCTCCGTAGCTGTCGGTGCTGGGTGAAGGCACCGCGAACCGCTGTCGTTGCTCTTCCGGGCGATGGTGAGGCAGACGCAATTTCAGGATACACAACTCAAAAGAATTGAGCCCTAGCTTCTCTTTCCACAAGGCGTCGCCGCTCTGTGATTCGGCGAGAGCCTCACCATCGTCGTCGCCGGGTTCTCCCCTGATCTCGCCCGACAAGCAGCATAGCTCTGCCTCCGCCGATGCTCCTCGGTTCGGCGAAACAGGGCAGCCTCCCCTCCTTAATGAAAGCTAAGTTCATTCTTAATACTCTATTGTGAACGAAACTCAAAGTTTGTTGTAAACCCAGTTCATATTTCTATTGAGTTCTAGCATTTCTATAATTCGATTATGCAGTGGGTAAAACTAGCCATAGTAGTTTGTTTATCATGCTTAAGTGTAGAGTATGTATGATGGGAAAGTAGTATATGGAGCTCAATGAATACCTTGAATGCTTTGCGAATGTTTGGTGCATGGTTGGCTGCTGCTGTTGTTGAATCCAGAGGATAGGAACTGAAATAAACTGTGGATTGCTTTCATTCTGAATGCAGGTTGAAAATTCAAGAAGGAAGTTTGCAGCTGAATTGTTACAGGCGTGAATTTGGTAGTTATACTTGAGTATCTAGTCATCTATGCCATGTGAAAGCCTTGAGAGAGAATAGGTAGAGTTGCGGCTGATTGACAGCTTCTCTCATTTTTCTCTCCCGCATGCTTGTAGGTATGTAGCTGTAGTGTTTTGTGATAGTGATAGGTTTTGATTGTACGTAGGGAATAGTGGTGATGTAAATAATTCTCTACAGTCATTGTGTAAAGCTATATCTGCAAATCTAATTTTTTGTATCATTGCATATCTATAAAATCGATTCTAGGTTTTGCTGAATAACTATGCTTCGATATAACATCTCTACGAATTAAATAACTAATTTAACTCGTTCTCATTAGTCTGAACCAAATCACGACTTTCAAGTAACTAATAGAAATAAAATCTCTATCGCATATAAAATAACAACTTTAAGTTGACTTTGCTAAGTCAGTTATAGATTTGAAAATATAAATTATTAACTGGCTCAATAATTTATATCCCGATTCTCTCACGCGAAGCTAACAAGCATAATTAAAATAATAATAGGCAAAGAATACATATAATTTATAATCCTAGTTGAATTCTAAATATAAATAATTATTGGACTTTTCAATTACTGAAAGATGCAATAATAATTATCGATTTACTGGTCTTAATCATAAATAAAAGAGCGGGCTACTACAGGAGATCCTCCCTCTCTCTCTCTCTCCAGCGGTTGCCGCTCTCTCCTCTCTCTTTCTCATCTCCCTCTCTCTCTCTCCAGCGCGCCGCCTAGGCAGAATTCGTCGGAGTAGAGGATGAGGCGGCGGCGGCAGATCTGGTCTGATGAGGCGGCGGCGGTGGATCTGAT
>NW_026651403.1:0-10000 GCF_028751815.1 Salvia miltiorrhiza | reverse complement strand
GAAGTCGGCTTTGCCAGAGGAATCATCCGAGCAGTGGAATCATCCGAGCAGCAAAATCAGCTGAGCAGAGGAATCCTCCGAGCACTCCAGGGGTCGAAAGTGCTGTCACTTCTCGTGAAAGAGGTATGTGCCAGAAGCAAAGGGATTTTGGAGCAAAACCATCCCTTATGCCCATAAGTACCGCACGAGAGCTGGCAGGCAAGAGAAGACGGAGGCACAACAGACGGTCGAGGAAGGATTGCAAGTAGGAGTCCGAGAAAGGCGGAAGGCGGGAGCTATCCAAAAGAGACCGATAAGGCCAAACCAACGCCTTATCCAAAAGGAAACATATCTTCATGAAGATTAGGTCTGAAAAGGGATAAGCATCTCCATGCTTGCATGGATCCGGCCACACCTAATGGGCTGGGCCTTCGTACCCTAATGACTCCTATAAATACCCGACGAGCTTCACAAGCCAAGGGTGCTGAAATTCCGTTCTGTTGTGCATTGTTTGAAAGTTGAAGCTAGCCCAGGCAGTGGGTGTTTAGCCCTATTTTGTGATGAATCTCTGGGTGTTTACGTGTTATATTGACTTTTATTTTGGTCTCTTTCACTTAAGAGTTGAATGATTTGAGCTTTTGTGCTAATTTTGTTGTCTCAGGATTTTGTGCTCACATTGATTGATAGGTGAACAAAAGTAAAGTCAGAATTTAGTTGAATGGTCTGAAGAAGAATCAAAGTTCGTCTCGATACGAGTTCGTAGGCGAAAACGGATCTAAAATCCGACTTGAAACGAGGGAGAACGGACCAAAACAAAAACGCTGCGCATTGCAGTCTGCGAAAGGCATACACGGCGGCGCCGTGGCACGGCGGGTGCCGTCCACGGCGGCCGCCGTCCCACGGCGGCGGCCGCCTCTGTTCAGATCCGAAAGTACGATTTTTCGATTAAAAACCCCTTTCTAGGGTTTTACTTTACTACTTTCGAACCCAGCAGCCTCTAGGGGCGATTTCCACCATTTGCTTTGGGTTTTTAGAGTTTCAAATCAATTACTTTCGATTGTGGATTCATTGGATTGCTTTGGATGTCAATTAACATTTCATCGGATTGGATTTCCTTGGATTGCTACGTTTTGTAAGAACTCCTTTTGATTCCCTTTGTTTTATGAATCATTTGGTTATTTGAGTTTTTGTTTCTTGTCTTTGATGAATATGATGATTGAAGATCATTGTTGTTGAATCTATATTCTCTTGGTTATATGAATCCTTTGGTTAATTGAGTTTTGTGTTTTATGCTTTTGATGAATGTGATGATTGAAGATTATTGTTGTTGATTCTATATTCTCTTAGTTTTATGAATCCTTTGGTTAATTGAATCTTTGTTTTATGCTTTTGATGGATGTGATGATTAGAGATTATTGTTGTTGAGTTTAGATAATCTACGTGATTCGTAGTTCGTTGCTATTGCTTACGTTTTTCCCTTCTTGTTGGTGAAGGTTTAGAGATTTCTTTTTATGGAGATTAAGATTTTCTTTGCATTCGAATCTTATGCTTGATTTAGTTTCTTGCCTAGGTAGTAATTAATCTTTGATGTTTACAAGTTTACGATCGTTCGGTTTAGAGTGCTAGATTAAAACCCTAGTTGATAGGCTTAATGTTTAATCTCTACATTCTCAGTTGTTACATATCTACTGCATAGTTAATGTTTATTGCTTTCTTTCATTTACGTCTTGGTGATTAGAGAGTGAGATAGTGCCAGACCCCACTACCCGATTAGAGTGTTTAGGTTTATTTCTCGTTTTCTGTGTGTAGCATGATCAGAGCCCTGTTTAGCCTTCCTTGAGAGACGACTTGGGTTAGCTTATTACACTAGGACGACCTCGTACGATTGCGAGTCAATCCCTTAGGTGTTTTGGGTTGAGTCAAATTTTGGCGCCGTTGCCGGGGAAGGCTTTAGGCATTTGATTGTGTTGCATTATTTTCCGTGTTTATTTTTGTTTATTTCTTTGGACTCGGTTATTTTCTCCCTCCGGTGCGTTTGATTTGTTTGTTTGTGTTGTGTATGCAAGGACGTAGAAGCTTGAAGAGAAAGCTTGCACCTTGCTACGACAACATTCATCGACCTCGGGAGGTTCTTTTAAGCCTGGAGGAGGAGTCCGAGTCCAGTTCGAGAACCCTTGTGGAATCACAGTTTCGAGAGGGAGACCGTGAAGAAAGAATCGCTTCCAACCCCATTCTGGAAGCCGTTGAGGATACACCTCCGTTGCACTCGGAAGGAGAAGAAGAAGCTCGGCCTAATCCTGACCAAGAAACCATGGCGGAGCAGAATGTCCAGTATATGGGAGATTTTTCCAGGCCGGTTATTGGGAACACTAGCACTTCAGCGATAGTGCTTCCCACGGCGGTCCGGAATTATAATCTGAAGCCTAACGACTCGAACCTGCTGCCGCTCTTTCATGGGATGCCGAGTGAGGACGCTTTACAGTTCATCCGTGACTTCTGCACTCAAGTGCAAACCTTCCCTTTGTTGGAGCTCACCGAGGATCAGTTGAGACTCAAGTGCTTATCTTATGCACTCAAGGACCGGGCTAGAACGTGGTTGCTGTCCCTGCCGCCGAACTCCATCACTACATGGGGAGAGGCGTGTGAGAAGTTCATGCTCAAGTACTACCCTAATCACAAGACACAGGAGATTAGGAGTCAGATAATGAACTTCATGCAAGGAGCAGACGAGCCTCTCCACGAGGCTTGGGAGAGATTCCAAGAGCTCCTCCGCCAGTGCCCGCAGCACCAGCTAGCGCCCGTCATGTTGATGCAGTTCTTCTACGACGGGTTGATTCAGACGGCACAGTTTATGGTGGACAGTACAGCAGGGGGCAACATTGCCCGGAAGACAGCTGATGAGCTCAAGGAGATCTTCGAAACACTTGCCGCGAGTTCTCAACAGAAATCAGTTAGAGGAAGGAGGGTTGAAGCCAATGCAGTAGCTCCCAACAATGAGCTTCAGAAGCAAGTAGCGGACTTGATGAGGCAAGTACAACACCTGAGAATGAACCAAGCAGAGGCCCCACCAGTTCACGCACCACCAGCAGAAGGATGTGGCATATGTGGCGATTTTGGTCATGGAACCAACGCGTGCCATCGAATGGGGGAATTCACACCTGAAGAAGGAGCAGATGTATATGCTGCTCAGGGCTATCCTGGGAGGCCTCAATTTGAACAGAGGCCCATCTTTAATCAAGGGCAACAAAGCTCCAACTCGGGTTGGAGAAATGAGCAGAATTCGGGATGGAGGAACCAAGCTCCTGGCCAAGGGTCGGGATCAAACCAAGGCAATCAGCTCCCCCGACCTCCACAGCAATTGGGGTATCAGAACCAGCAGCAGTTCTACCCATCTCAACAACAGCCCTCATTTCCTCAGCAGCAGCATTACCCTCAACCATATCAGCAACAGCAGCCACCGCAGCAACTCTACCCACCTCAGCAGCACCAACCTCCAGGCCCCTTATTTGAAGATCAGATGCAAGCTTTCATGCAAGCTAGCAAACAGGCGATGGAGACTCAGAGTGCTACCATTAAGCGCCTCGAGACTACAGTGGGGCAATTAACAAGAGCCTTGAATCAGCTGCAGCAAGAACAGCCAACTGGGAAGTTCCCAAACCAGGACCAACAGCCGCACCAAGCTCATGCCGTGGCGGTAATCAAGGAGAATACCCCAATAACCATGGGGAAATGGAGGAGCAAAACCGTGCAAGCAATCAAGGCTACCCAATGCCCCCGTGAGCCACTGCCATCTGTCACTGCTGCACCAGAACAACCACCACCCAAGCAAGGAGATCCAGGTACTTTTATTTTTGATATTAGCTTAGGTGGGGTTGAAAAGGCCTTAGGAATGCTTGATTTGGGCGCGGCAGTCAATTTGATGCCGCTTGATATTTTTGAGAAATTGGGAAATAAAGAGCTGAAATGCACAAATATTAAGATAGAGCTAGCTGACGGGTTCATTAGCAGCCCACGAGGCCTTGTTGAGGATGTTGAGGTGGTTGTGAGGGGAATTAGTGTTTTAGCTGATTTTGTTGTACTTGATGTGGGAAAAGGGATTAGAGGCGAGAATGGGCACCTTGTTTTGCTTGGCCGACCCTTTATGGCTACCACCCATACTCGCATCGATGTGGGTACGGGAACTGTAAGTATGGTCGGGGCAGGTAGAGCGGTAACATTTTCTGTTTTTGATAAAAAACCTACTACCCCCACTTCCTTAATTCAAACATGCTCTTATGTTGAAACAATTGACGCCTTGGATGAGGATTGTATTATGCAGGAATTCCTTAATAAGCTGCAGGAGGAGGACGAGATCGAGGAGGAATTCCTTGCTAACCTGCAGGATGAGGCTGACATTGAGCAAGAAATTCTGGAAAAGCTGCAAGAGGAAGATGATAAGGAGCAAGGCCTTCTGTGTGCTTTGCTATTGGAAGAGAAGCTTGAAGAGGTTGAGTCACTCAATTCCGTTGGATGTGTGGATAGAGGGCCATTCCAGGATGTGAGCATGGATGACTCATTTGGAGGACCCGCAGCTGCAATTAAAGAAAATGTGTTTACAAGGGCGTTAAAGCAGCTGACGCTTCAATTGGAATTTGGTTAAGGGATCCTCTTAGTCGGGCTGGCGACTTAAAAACTAGCGCTGCATGGGAGGCAACCCATGTTTTCTTGCTTTTTCTTGTTTTCCTTTTTCTTTCGTTTTGTTTGTGTTTGTGTTTTGTTGCTTCTGTTGTTTGGTGCAGGTTGATGCGTTGGAGATTGTTTGTTCTTTGGATGAGAGATAGGCAGACATCGTGGGAAACTACGGCTCACCACTTGGATCGATATTCAGGGATGTTTTTCTCTTTCACCCCTATTTTTGCGAGCACTGAGGACAGTGCTAGATTTTTAGTGTGTGGGGGGGGGGTGTTTGTTGATCCTATGAGTGCCTTTTTGTTGTGTTTTTGGGCTTTCTTGTGTGGGGCAAATGGTCTCCTTTATCTTGATTGTTGTTTGGCTTCAAGTAATAATGCACACTTTGATGATTTGTTCACAAGTAAATTTCATGCTTTGTGTTGGCTTGCTTGGTTGCTATCTTTGTCTCTCAGGCTATGCATATTCCTCTCTTGATGTAAGTTGTTTAATGTTTTGGATGCAACACCCTTATGAGCTATTCTTGACGTGATTTGTCCGGTAGATGCTAGAGGGAGTGTTTTCATTGTGATAGCCTACGATCTTATCCCTTGAGTTTGAATGTTGGTTTGTTGTGAAGTTTTCTATAGCTCTGGGTCTCTGCTCCTCTGACGGTAGTGTTATGAGCATGGAAAACCACGTGAGAACATTTTGGATTTCCTCCAAAAGTGTTGATCTCACGAAAGTTGGCCCATCTATTGAGAATGGAATAACATCACCTTTAAAAGAAAGATGTATAAAATTATTTTTGGTTTGATTGTTTATCATCTTCAAGGAAAATGGGATTTGATTATAAAGGCAATCACATTAGGGAATTCACCTCTAGTGGAGAATTGGGTCTGATCGGATTGAATTGTATCATGTGGTTGTTGCTTCTTAAAATCTTAACAATGAACATCTTGTGAGGAATGTGAATGGCTAAGAGACTCAGATTGGTTGGAGATGTGAATGGTGAGGAAGTTTTCTTGTGAACTATCTTTTGGTGTCGTGACTTTGCTTGAGGACAAGCAAAGGATCAAGTGTGGGGGGGTTGTTTAGCCCTATTTTGTGATGAATCTCTGGGTGTTTACGTGTTATATTGACTTTTATTTTGGTCTCTTTCACTTAAGAGTTGAATGATTTGAGCTTTTGTGCTAATTTTGTTGTCTCAGGATTTTGTGCTCACATTGATTGATAGGTGAACAAAAGTAAAGTCAGAATTTAGTTGAATGGTCTGAAGAAGAATCAAAGTTCGTCTCGATACGAGTTCGTAGGCGAAAACGGATCTAAAATACGACTTGAAACGAGGGAGAACGGACCAAAACAAAAACGCTGCGCATTGCAGTCTGCGAAAGGCATACACGGCGGCGCCGTGGCACGGCGGGCGCCGTCCACGGCGGCCGCCGTCCCACGGCGGCGGCCGCCTCTGTTCAGATCCGAAAGTACGATTTTTCGATTAAAAACCCCTTTCTAGGGTTTTACTTTACTACTTTCGAACCCAGCAGCCTCTAGGGGCGATTTCCACCATTTGCTTTGGGTTTTTAGAGTTTCAAATCAATTACTTTCGATTGTGGATTCATTGGATTGCTTTGGATGTCAATTAACATTTCATCGGATTGGATTTCCTTGGATTGCTACGTTTTGTAAGAACTCCTTTTGATTCCCTTTGTTTTATGAATCATTTGGTTATTTGAGTTTTTGTTTCTTGTCTTTGATGAATATGATGATTGAAGATCATTGTTGTTGAATCTATATTCTCTTGGTTATATGAATCCTTTGGTTAATTGAGTTTTGTGTTTTATGCTTTTGATGAATGTGATGATTGAAGATTATTGTTGTTGATTCTATATTCTCTTAGTTTTATGAATCCTTTGGTTAATTGAATCTTTGTTTTATGCTTTTGATGGATGTGATGATTAGAGATTATTGTTGTTGAGTTTAGATAATCTACGTGATTCGTAGTTCGTTGCTATTGCTTACGTTTTTCCCTTCTTGTTGGTGAAGGTTTAGAGATTTCTTTTTATGGAGATTAAGATTTTCTTTGCATTCGAATCTTATGCTTGATTTAGTTTCTTGCCTAGGTAGTAATTAATCTTTGATGTTTACAAGTTTACGATCGTTCGGTTTAGAGTGCTAGATTAAAACCCTAGTTGATAGGCTTAATGTTTAATCTCTACATTCTCAGTTGTTACATATCTACTGCATAGTTAATGTTTATTGCTTTCTTTCATTTACGTCTTGGTGATTAGAGAGTGAGATAGTGCCAGACCCCACTACCCGATTAGAGTGTTTAGGTTTATTTCTCGTTTTCTGTGTGTAGCATGATCAGAGCCCTGTTTAGCCTTCCTTGAGAGACGACTTGGGTTAGCTTATTACACTAGGACGACCTCGTACGATTGCGAGTCAATCCCTTAGGTGTTTTGGGTTGAGTCAGTGGGCATAATCTCGTACTTTTCTGTTTATGATTTGCACGGCACTTTCAGCCGTAGGTACTTCGATTTTCATTTAAGTAATTTCAATTCCAGTTATGTTTTCCTTTATATCTTTTGCTTGTGTTATATACGTTATGGTTTGCTAAGTTTATATTCTGATTTGGGAAAGATGATCTAAGCAAGAATGAATAAACTCGAGAGGTCTAATTTGAGCATAACAACTATATGAGTATATTCCCGATACACTAGGTTTGATTCCAAAAAAAGGTTGTAACAACTTGGTTAATTAATTTATCACTAGTTAACTAGGAAGTTCTGACCACAAGTAATAATTTGGGCATAAGGCGAGTTGCCATCGACCTCCAAAATAGTACAATTGGTGTTGGAGCCGTGACTGCTGTGAAATATCGACGTAAGAGTCAAGTGGGTCTATCTAATTCTTAAAGCATTCTGGGCAAAGTACAACTAGCGATAGACCATCGCAGAGAGCGTGGATGTTGTCCGGGGTAGTTGATTTCCATTAGCTGACCCTTCTAAGGGATCATAAACTGAAAGGATAGATTGGGCAAGGGGTTAGTTGTGTGCGTGACGAGTGACAATAGGGGCACAACAATTCTTATGCCTATAACCACTGGTATGCGAATATAGTGATTAATCTTTGCACCAATGATCGAGTGTCAATTCATGTTTAGTGATTCAAACCCAAGTCAGAATTTTTTTGTTATTTGATTTATCTACTTTGTTATTTCAGTTTAGGTTGGATACCCGTTCTGCCCATAACCACGTTTTGGTCAGAACACTACAGAAAACAAAACCTTTTTAGTGACACCCTTTCAGGAGAAGTTACTGCTCAGTTCCCTGTGGATTCGACTCTGGACTTACCACTAGCTAGTCTAGTTGTGGGCACAAGATTATTTATTTGCACGAAGCTCAAACGACAGCTCCGTCAGCTGCGTATGATATCAGTCTGACTGATCTATCTTTTGATAGTCAGGAAGAGTGTTATCATCTCTATTTTAGCAAACTCGACTGAAGCCCATAAATGCATCAGTTAAGTTCCAGCAACTTAACTGATAACTCCTTACTGAAGAGCTTTCAGTATCAGTCGTCAATCTTGTTTGGTCAAAACTATTTTCAGTCAACAGGCGTCACTGTTTGCATGAAAAGTTTCATTTAGATCTCTATCTTGAGATCCCTCACTTTGAGGAAAAGAAAAATAGCCCATAGGTATATTCCCCCCCCATACACCTATTCGAGACCCCCGGGAATTGGTATCAGAGCAGGTTGTTCGCAAGAACATTCTGTATCTGATTAGGTTCTGATTGAACTAGATCCTTTTTCTCAAAGGTCTCGAAAAAGTTTTCTCTTTCATTTTGTGCTTGCTGTTTGTTCTATCTGTTGTTATCTGTTCTCTCTTTTTTGATGGAGACTAACCACAGCAGATTATCTTCTCTACCTATGTTTAGTATTAAAAAATATGACATATGGAAGTTTCGGCTTGAAAGCTTCCTCACCGCCCAACATTGCCGAATGTGGGAAGTCATCACCAAAGGACCAATCATCATCACCAAAACCGTCAAACGGATCCCTGTTGATCCACAACAGGATCCTTACGATGAAGTCCAGCCAAAGTAAAATGCAGACTTCACCACCGAAGAAAGGAAGTAAGATGAGCTAGACAACCTCGCCAAAAGCATCATCTCCGGCACCATTCCCGACAAGCATGTCATGAAGATCATCAAGTGCGGAACTGCAAAGGAGATGTGGGACATTCTTGAAAGAATGTGCGTAGGTTCCGAGGAAATCAATGAGAATAAGCTATCCATAGCTTGCCAGAAGTTCGACTCCTTCCTCATGCTCAAGAATGAATCTGTCGAAGAAATGGAACTCAGATTCAATCAAATCCTGAATGAAGTTCAATCCATTTCTAAAGACAAATACACTCAACGAGAAATCAACCTGAAGATTATTCGAGCACTGCCACGAGGAGAATGGCATATCTACTCAGTCGCTCATCAACATAAGCCAGGATTCAGTCAGCTCCCGACAAACAAGCTTTTCTCTGATCTCATGGCAAATGAGTTCGACCTTCAGAGAAATCTTGGAATCAAGAAGGCTGGAGAATCAGACGAAGATGGTCCATCAACCTCAAGAGGAGCAACACTGAAAGCTTCAGCAAGAGAAGGCAAGAAGCAAATCAAGGAACCAGCGGAACTCAACCCTGAGGACTTCTTCAGTCAATATGCTTTGTTGACTGAAAGATTCAACAAATGGAGTCCAAGTTCCGGAAGTACAGAATGTTCCACAAGCAGCACTACAAAGGAAATGAAAGAGAAAGTAACTCCAGACATTCCACTGATCGAAGCGGAGAAAGAAAGTCAGCCGCTTACGACATCAAAGACGTGGAATGCTTTGGATGCAGAAAGAAATGGCACTTTCGAAATGAATGCTCTGAACTGACTCAATCTGAGCGCAAAGAGCTGAAAGCCAAGAAAGATCGCAGCTTCTCAAGGAAGAAAGCGATGGTTGCTGACGATGCTGATTCTTCCAAAGACACATCAGAATTATCCGACTTCGACAGCACCAGCTCAGACGATGAGAGTCAAGCCCTGATGGCCAATGGATCTGAAAGCGTGGCTGACAACAGCTACGACAATGGAATGAATGGCTCAGAGGTAATCTCTCATTCTAAAACTCCTTATACTGATAACTTCCTGATGCATTCAGGAGACCACTCAGAATCAGGAGAAAGCTCATCCGATGAAACTGACCAGTTTAATCAGCTCATGATTGATCACTGTCAGTTGAGGAAAATGTTCGAAGATCTCCTCAAGCAGAATCAGAAAATAGAAAAGGAGATCAATGATGAACGAGCTAGGAATCAGACAATCATCTACTTTCCG